>NW_028254067.1:0-90444 GCF_964263255.1 Lissotriton vulgaris
TTTTCGGACTTGGAGAACCACACAAATGGTTGTTCACCAAATTGTCCTTGGCCCTCCTCTTTCAAGGGTTGATGTAGGGTGAAGCGCACTGGTAGATTAATGAATTGCTGAATGTGGGAGGAATTCAGACTTTAGGTAAGGAGGCACACGAGCCCTCAGCACCAATTGGTCTGCAAAACCGGCAGCATAGGGCAGTTGCACCAAGAAAGGCAGGCTCTAACTAACAGCGCAAACTTTTCATTTATGCCTCTGAAGAAGGGATGGTCCTGAAACACGTCAGGCTTTGGAAAGACTGCTTATTGCACTGGCCTGTGCATCCATTTGCACCTGAAATAAAGGCTGGTAACCTTCATCTTGTCTCGAGTGTGGCTCGTATTGAGATACTGTGTGTCAAAAAAAAATATATATACGATATATGCGATCCCAAAGTGGTTCGAGCCGGAATGGCGCAACACCATGGCACAGACTCCAAAGGCAAAATTGCAGGTAGGTAATGTTTTATTCAAACATCAAGGTCCAAATGACGCATTTCGGCCACCAGACATGCAGCCTTGATCACATAATATATATATATATATATGAAGCAACAACATAAAATCTAATTTAATAAACTTCTATTATAAACTAAAAAATTAGACTATTTTAAAATCTTCAAACTTACATTTCCCCCTCCAGTGAGTGCAACAGTAGGGAAAGTGTTGGATTGCTGAGGTGTAAAAATGACTACTCCCACTCCAATAATTGTAACAGGAGGGACAGTGTTGAATAGCGGAGGTGTAAAAATTACTATTCCCACTCCAGTGAGTGCAACAGTAGAGAAAGTATTGGCTAGCAGAGGGGTAAAAATTGCTATTCCCACTCCAGTGAGTGCAACAGTAAGGAAAGTGTTGGATAGCAGAGGGGTAAAAATTACCTTTCCCACTCCAGTGAGTCTAACAGTAGGGAAAGTGTTGGATTGCAGAACGGTAAAAATTACTATTCCCACTCCAGTGAGTGCAACAGTAGGGAAGAGTTGGATAGCGGAGGGCTAAAAATTGCTATTTCCTCTCCAGTGAGTGCATCAGTAGGGAAAGTGTTGAATAGCGGAGGGATAAAAATTACAATTCCCACTACAGTGAGTTCAACATTCGGGAAAGTGCTGAATTGCGGAGGGGTAACAATTAATATTCTCACTCCAGTCAGTTCAAACTTAAAAACAAACAAAATATTAACAACAACAAAAATATAAAAAATAGACAAAATGCGTTCAAAAATATATAAAAATGTGAAATATTAAAATGCCAATATATTTATTATACATTAAAAAAATATTACCTACAAATAATATAATAAATAAAAAAAATATTTTAAAACAAATAAAGATTTTTCATTAGGAATTATTTAGAAACCAATACATTGATTATTACATACATTTACTTTTTACATTTTCTACCCTATAACACCACACAATTCACAACCCACATCGATATATTTTTTTTAAATGTTCTTACCTAATTAACTTATTTAAAAACCAATCATAAAACATAATTAATTAAAAAACAAATTTAAACTCATAAAAAACAATAAACATCCCACACTTTTCCCCTATAATCCCCACAACCCACAGCTAAAATTAAACATGTAAAAAAATCAATCACACAATTAAAACTTAATTTTCAATGAAAGAACTAATAGTATTTAACTAATTATAAAGTAAGTAACATTTATTTACTCCCCACTAAAATACAAATATATTTGATATACATTAAAAAAAATATTATAATGTTGAATATGTATGACAATTACCTACAAATATTAGATTAAATAAAATAAAAGTTATTATCAAACAAAAACATACTTTTAATTAGAAATTATTTAGAAAAAAACCCATTAATTATTACATAAATTTACTTTTTTTAATTTCCTACCATATAACTCCACAAAATTCACAACCCACATCTACATTTTTTCAAAAAATGTATTTACTTATTTACCTTAATTAAATACCAACCATAGAAACATTGTTAATTAAAAAACAAATTAAAACTCATAAAAAACAGTAAACCTCCCACACTTTACCCCTATAATCCCCACAACCCACATCAAAAATTAAACTGTAAAAAAATTAATTACAAAATGGAAATGTATTTTGAATTAAAAAACTAATAGCATTTAACTAATTATAAAGTAAGTAGATTGTATTTACTCCGCACACTGTACCCTTATAAAATCAAAATCCACACACAAAAAAGTATGAAAAAATACCGTAATTAATTATCAATTATTTAATGAATTTTAATGCTCAACTAATTATTAATTAATTAAACATAAATCACTTCCCACACTTTTCCCCTATATACTCCACAATCCACACCTATAATGAATTACAGTTTATATATTTAAATTTCAAGTTAATTAATTTTAATTAACAACTAATTAATAATTAATTACAATGAACTATAAAATCTCAATTAAATAAATATTAACAAATAAAAAATAATCTTTAATTTGTTATACTTAAATTACTTCCCACCCTATTCCCCAATAAACCCACAACCGCTATGGAACAAAAAAACGCAAAATTCACTTAAAATAAAATTATTAACTACTAAAAACACATATATTAAAAAACATTAACAATACTTATACAAAAAAACATACATCACATACATTTAAAATATAAACTAAAAAACATGACACTAATGTAAAAAATCTATATTTTAAACAACAATATTTTTGCCAACGGTATTAATAACTTCTATATTTTTTAAAGCAATATTTCTTACCTTAATTCAATATTCTTGAATACAATATTCTTGCACTCAATATTTCTGTGTCACAATATTTCCAACTCGATATTTGTGTAAGTCGACATTTCAAACTCAATATTCGGTCTCAACACCACCGTTATCATCCAGTTGAGCTAACACTGCTTCAACTCCTTTGACAGAGGCATCTGTCTATACAATGAAAGGCTGATGGTAGTAAGGTGCTTTCAGTAATGGTATAGTGCATAGTGTCTTCTTCAATTCCTCAAATGCCTTTTGACACTCTGCAGTCCATATTACATTCCTGGGCTGCTTCCTAGAGGCCAAAAGCAGTTAATGGGGAAGCTTCACATCCATAGTTAATTCCTGTAATACCCTGCAAGTCCTAAAATTGCTCTTGCTTCCATCTGGGTAGTAGGTACCTCTTGCTCCATCACAGACTGAATCTTGGCATTCAGCAGGTGAAACTTTCTGTCCCCCACCTCATTCCCAAGGTAGACTACAACGGACTACCCCACCTGACACCTAGTTGCATTGATGGTCAGTTCCTCCTCCTCTATCCTTGCAAGTACCTGTTCCAGGTACCTCAGGTGGTTTTTCCATGAATTGATGAACACCTCAATATCATCCAAGTATGCCACACAGAAATCCTCTAACCCTGCAACAGGCACTGAAAAGTAGCAGGGGTATTTTTCAATCCAAAAAGGCATCACTTTACACTGCTTCAGCCCCTCTGACATAGAAAACACAATCTTCTCCTTAGCTGTGGGTGCCGAAGTATCTGCTAATAACCACTGATCAGATCTAAGGTGCCCAAGTACCTTGCAGCACCTAACTGATCCACAAACTCATGCACTCTGGGAATTTGATAGGCATCAGTTTTTCTTACCTCATTGTGGACTAAAAGTCAATAGACCATTTTCTTACCTCATTGTGACCTAAAAGTCAATAGAGCCTTGCTTTTCGTACTAGAAATACAGGACTAGACAAGGACTACAATGTCCTTTAATGACTCCCAGGTCCAACATTTTGGCAATTTCTGCCTTCTGAACGCGGCCAGACATTCTGTACTTTCTGCCCTTCACTGGAAGACTCTCACCTGTGTCTATGTCATTCACACAAACAAGTGTCAATCCTGGGGCCGTGAGAAGAGGTTGGCCAACTGGTCGAACACCTCTCTACACTTTCTCTGCTGCTCAGGTGTTAGCTCAGGGGCTAACCGAACCACTTCAGCAGTGCTAACCTTTATGCCATGCAAAAGACAAACAGATGAGGGACGGAATGCAGAGCAAAACAAACATTCACCCCCAGTCAAGAGATCTGGGTTAAATCCATTGTTTTTTTGCTTACCATGCCACCCAAGTTTGGACCCAGCCATATGCAAATCAATCTTGACCCTGTGCTGAATGGGAACAGTCCAGCCGGAAATGCCAAGCCAGGTCCTCCCTGGACCGGAAACATGCATCCTGAGACTGGTTTCAGGCTATCACCCCATCTCAGCCAGGCTAGCTTGAATCCAGTGGCACAGTGAGCCCGGGACCCACATTTGGGCCTACCCAGAACACTTAGGGCAAGAAAGCAAAAGACACACAGATGATGGAGAGAATGCAGAGCAAATCAAACATTCACCCCCAGTCAAGAGACCTGGGTTATATACATTGTTCTTTTGCTCACCATGCCACTCCAGTTTGGACCCAGCCATATGCAAATCAGTCTTGACACTGTGCATCATGGGAACAGTCCAGCATGAACTGCCAAGCCAGGTCCTCCCTGGTCCATGAAACAAACATCCTGGGACTGGTTTTGGGGCATCACCCCTCATCAGCCAGGCTAGCTTGAATCCTGTGGCACACTGTATGCCACTATACATAGTGATTATTTCTAAAGACAGTGGTCCTTAGACAAGGATTAAAGAGAATAAACATAAAATATAGACCCAATCAGTACTATATTTTACAGCTGTCCAGCCAGACAGGTGTTTTTAATATATAGTTGGTTAAATATACACAAAATTCAGCAAGAAACAAATAAAGCGGGACACAAGCCTGTATCCAACTTAGTGGGAAGGACGCACAACATGAAATTAAAAAAAGGCTCAGGCAGAGTAAATTGTTTGTATGAGACACATTTTGGTAAGACAAACAAATTATAGTGGAGACACCATTACACATAAGTATTAAATAAAAAGGTGTATATGGTGTACAACAACTCAACGGTGTTTCGATCCTTACAAAAGATATAGGATATAGGGTCCTCATCAGGGCATTAACAATGGTATGCCTGTATACATTTTGCCTGTAATAAATAAAACATTAGGAGGGAATAAAGGATGAAAAAAGAGATATATCAAAGTTAGCTGAGGGGGAAAACGATTTGAAAACAACTTGGGTGCTGGTGAGGGCAGTGTATGTCAGACCAATGAAAGAGGATCGCACGTGAGTAGAATAATTTCGGGGAAGTGAGCAGAACATACAAAAATTGCTAAGCAAGAGTAAAAGAATTACCCTATAACGAGCAATGTTTGCTAAAAATCATAATTGTCAAAAAGAAGGGAGGTCTCCTTACAGGTTCAATCTAGGACAAGGAGTGATATATATTCAAAAATGGAGAGGTTCTAATGCTTCCCTAAGGGAAAAACCTATTTTATATAACCCTTCATAACTCAAAGTACCAAAAAATTAGCAACCACGTTTCAAAAATAAGAGCAAATATGTAAAGAATAAAATAAATCAATATAGAAATTGTACAATTTATTACATATAATGCATTAATAAATACAACATTACAGTGCCATACAATAAGGTTAAAAATGTGTCAATTCTGCTTGTCAAAATAAGATTAAAAATATATCAATTCACTTGAAGAACAATAAAATACAGGTTGTCGACGCAGAGTTTCGGTTTGTATAATAACACCTTCATCAGGACAATGTTCTTGTTAGTTAAAAATGGGGAATGAATTCCAACTCTGTAATCAATTAGAGGGTATTCTTCACCAAATCACACTATTATGCTTGTACATCGAAACCGACGATGGCGCAGATGGTGAGAACAACGTACTGCAACAACCGAAGTATACCTGTACGGTGCGCCACATGCTCACATCACTATTGCAATAGTGAAACGTGCCTCACATACGCCATTAATGTCGGGGTACGGTGCTCTACACGCTAGCGCATATGACCATTGCAATAGTGATACGTGCAGCACATACGCCAATAATGTAGGGTACGGTGCACCACACGCTAGCACATATGACCATTGCAATAGTGATAAGTGCCGCACACAAGTCTATAATTTAATGTATGTGTACGGTGCGTCACATCTGAGTGGTGGGTGCACAGGACTCCCAGCAGCGCCCAGACAGTATTGGGGGTGGGGGCACAGGACTCCCAGCAGTGCCTAGACAGTATGGGGGTGGGTGCACAGGAATCCAAGCAGTGGCCAGACAGTATAGGGGGTGGGTGCACAGGACTCCTAGCAGTGCCCAGACAGTATGGGGGTGGGTGCACAGGATTCCGAGCAGTGCCCAGACATAGGAGGGGTGGCTGGATAGGACTCCCAGCAGTGCCCAGACATAGGAGGAGGGTGTGGGTATGACTCCCAGCAGTGCCCAGACATAGGAGGAGGGTGTAGATAGGACTCCCAGCAGTGCCCAGATATAGGAGGTGGTGTAGATAGGACTCCCAGCAGAGCCCAAACATTGGAGGGTGGTGTAGATATGACTCCCAGCAGTGCCCAGACATAGGATGGGTGGCCGGATAGGACTCCCTGCAGTGCCCAGACATAGGAGAGGGGTGTAGATATGACTCCCAGCAGTGCACAGACATAGGAGGGGGTGTAGATGTGACTCCCAGCAGTGCCCAGACATAGGAGGGGTGGCTGGATAGGACTCCCAGCAGTGCCCTGACAGACATAGGAGGAGGGTGTGCGTATGACTCCCAGCAGTGCCCAGACATAGGAGGAGGATGTAGATAGGACTCCCAGCAGTGCCCAGACAATCAATCAATCAAGCATTTATATAGCGCACTACTCACCCGGAGGGTCTCCAGGCGCTTGGGGAGGGGGGTCCGCTACTGCTCGAACAGCCAGGTCTTGAGTTGCTTCCTGAAGGCGAGGTGGTCTTGGGTCAGGCGGAGGTGGGTCGGGAGGGAGTTCCAAGTCTTGGCGGCCAGGTAGGAGAAGGCCCTTCCTCCTGTGTTGACTCTTCGGATGCGGGGGACGGTGGCGAGGGCATGGCTGGTCGATCGAAGCTGACGTGTGGGAGTGTAGAAGTTGAGGCGGCTGTTGAGGTATCTTGGGCCTTGGTTGTGTAGGGCTTTGTGTGCGTGGGTGAGGAGACGGAAGGTGATTCTCTTGTTGACCGGGAGCCAGTGCAGGTCTCTCAGGTGTCCGGAGATGTGGCTGTGTCGGGGGATGTCGAGGATGAGTCTTGCTGAGGTGTACTGGATCCGCTGGAGTCTCTTCTGGAGTTTGGCAGTGGTTCCGGCGTAAAGGGAGTTGCCGTAGTCCAGTCGGCTGGTGATGAGGGCCTGGGTAACCGTCTTTTTGGTCTCGGTGGGGATCCACCGGAAGATCTTACGTAGCATGCGCAGGATGTTGAAGCACGATGAGGAGACGGCGTTGACTTGTCTGGTCATGGAGAGGGAGGAGTCCAGGATGAAGCCCAGGTTGCGTGCGTGGTCTGTAGGTTTGGGTGCGCTGCCCAGGGCAGGGGGCCACCAGGAGTCGTCCCAGGCGGAGGGCGAGGATCCCAGGATGAGGACCTCCGTCTTGTCCGAGTTCAGCTTCAGGCGGCTGTTCATCATCCACTTGGCTACGTCTGTCATCCCTTAGGAGACATAGGAGGGGGGTGTAGATAGAACTCCCAGCAGTGCCCAGACATAGGAGGGGGGTGTAGATATGACTCCCAACAGTGCCCAGACATAGGAGGAGGGTGTAGATAGGGCTCCCAGAAGTGCCCAGACATAGGAGGGGGTGTAGACCTGACTCCCAGCAGTGCCCAGACATAGGAGGGGTGGCTGGATAGGACTCCCAGCAGTGCCCAGACATAGGAGGGGGGTGTAGATATGACTCCCAGCTGTGCCCAGACATAGGAGGAGGGTGTAGATAGGACTCCCAGCAGTGTCCAGACACAGGAGGGGGTGTAGATATGACTCCCAGCAGTGCCCAGACATAGGAGGGGTGGCTGGATAGGACTCCCAGTAGTGCCCAGACATAGGAGGGGGTGTAGATAGGACTCCCAGCAATTCCCAGACATAGACGGGGGTGTAGATAGGACTCCCAGCAGTGCCCAGACATAGGTAGGGCGTGTAGACATGACTCCCAGCAGAGCCCAGACATAAGAGGGGGGTGTAGATAGGACTTCCAGCAGTGCCCAGACATAGGAGGAGGGTGTAGATAGGATTGCCAGCATTGCCCAGACATAGGAGGGGTGGCTGGATAGGACTCCCAGCAGTGCCCAGACATAGGAGGAGGGTGTGCGTATGACTCCCAGCAGTACCCAGACATAGGAGGGGGATGTGCGTATGACTCCCAGCAGTACCCAGACATAGGAGGAGGGTGTAGATAGGACTCCCAGCAGTGCCCAGACATAGGAGGGGGTGTAGATATGACTCCCAGCAGTGCCCAGACATAGAAGGAGGGTGTAGATAGGACTCCCAGTAGTGCCCAGACATAGGAGGACGGTGTGCGTATGACTCCCAGCAGTGCCCAGATATAGGAGGGGTGGCTGGATAGGACTCCCAGCAGTGCTCAGACATAGGAGGGGGGTGTAGATAGGACTCCCAGCAGTGCCCAGACATAGGAGGGGGTGTGGATAGGACTCCCAGCATTGCCCAGACATAGGAGGGGGGTGTAGATAGGACTCCCAGCAGTGCCCAGACATAGGAGGAGGGTGTAGATAGGACTCCAAGCAGTGCCCATACATAGGAGGGGGCTGTCGATTTGACTCCCAGCAGTGCCCAGACATAGGAAGAGGGTGTAGATAGGACTCCCAGCAGTGCCCAGACATAGGAGGGGGTGTAGATAGGACTCCCAGCAGTGCCCAGACATAGGAGGGGGTGTGGATATGACTCCCAAGAGTGCCCAGACATAGGAGGAGGGTGTAGATAGGACTCCCAGCAGTGCCCATACATAGGAGGGGGTGTAGACATGACTCCCAGCAGTGCCCAGACATAGGAGGGGTGGCTGGATAGGACTCCCAGCAGTGCCCAGACATAGGAGGGGGTTGTGGAGAGGACCCCCAGCAGTGCCCAGACAGAGGAGGGGGGTGTAGATATGACTCCTAGCAGTGCCCAGACATAGGAGGAGGGTGTAGATAGGACTACCAGCAGTGTCCAGACATAGGAGGAGGGTGTATATAGGACTCCCAGCAGTGTCCAGACATAGGAGGGGGTGTAGATATGACTCCCAGCAGTGCCCAGATATAGGAGGGGTGGCTGGATAGGACTCCCGGTACAAAATGGGGTAGTAATGGACGGAGCATCTGAACCAATCAAACACTCACACCCAGTCAAAAGATCTGGGTTTAATCCATCACCGTTCTTTAGCCCACTCTGCCACCCCAGTCCAGACATGGCTATATGCAAATCAGTCTGACCTTGTGCCTCATGGGAATAGTCTAGCCCGAACTGCCAAGCCATGCCTTCCCAGGACCGGAAACAAGCTTCCGAGGACCGGTTTCTGGCATTCCAGCCATCTTCAGCCCGGCTTGCTTGAATCCAGTGGCAAAGTGAGCAAGGGACTCACGTCTGAGCATACCCTGCCACACTTATGGTGGCCAAAAGCGGTACAAAAGGGGGTGGTAATGGACGGAGCATCTGAACCAATCAAACACTCACACCCAGTCAAAAGATCTGGGTTTAATCCATCCCCGTTCTTTAGCCCACTCTGCCAACCCCAGTTCAGACATGGCTATATGCAAATCAATCTGACCCTGTGCCTCATGGGAACAGTCCAGCCCGAACTGCCAAGCCATGCCTTCCCCGGACCGGAAACAAGCTTCCGAGGACCGGTTTCTGGCATTCCAGCCGTCTTCAGCCCGGCTTGCTTGAATCCAAGTCAAGTCAAGTCAAGTGATTTATATAGCGCGCTACATACCCAGAGGGTCTCAAGGCGCTTGAGGAAGGGTGGGGAATTACTTGTCGAATATCCAGGTTTTAAGTTGCTTTCTGAATGTAGGGTGGTTCTAAGTGAGGCGAAGGTGAGTGGGAAGTGAGTTCCAGGTTTTAGCTGCCAGGTAGGAGAAGGATCTGCCTCCCATGGTGGTTTTGTTGATGCGAGGTGCAGTTGCAAGGGCTTGGTTGGAGGATCGTAGGAGGCGGGAGGGGGCGTAGAAGGAAAGTCGAGAGTTGAGGCATTCGGGTCCGAGTTTGTAGAGTGCTTTGTGTGCGTGGGTTAGGAGGCGGAAAGTAATCCTCTTGTTAACGGGGAGCCAGTGGAGGTTTTTCAGGTGTCCAGAGATGTGGTCTTTACGCGTGATGTCTAGTATGAGTCTGGCTGAGGCGTTCTGGATGCGTTGGAGTTTTTTTTGGAGTTTTGCGGTGGTACCGGCGTATAGGGTGTTTCCGTAGTCCAGGCGGCTCGTGACCAGTGCGTGGGTGACCGTTTTTCTGGTTTCGGTGGGGATCCAGCGAAATGTTTTTTTGAGCATGCGAAGAATATTGAAGCAAGAAGATGAGACGGCGTTGACTTGTCTGTTCATAGAGAGTGAGGAGTCCAGGATGACACCTAAGTTCCGTGCGTGGTCCGTCGGGATGGGTGCTTTTCCAAGGGCCTCTGGCCACCAAGAGTCGTCCCAGGCGGAGGGGGAGGTACCAAGGATGAGGACTTCAGTTTAGTCGGAGTTCAGTTTTAGACGGCTGTACTTCATCCACTCGGCTACTTCTTTCATTCCTTCATGTAGGTTGGTTTTGGCGGTGTTGGGGTCTTTGGTGAGTGATAGTATCAGTTGAGTGTCATCAGCGTAGGAGATGATGTTGAGGTTATGTTGGCATGCGATGGCCGCGAGGGGGCTATTCTATACGTTGAAGAGGGTGGGACTGAGTGAGGATCCTTGTGGCACGCCGCAGATGACTTCTGTAGCTTCTGATTTGAATGGTGGAAGGCGGACTCTCTGGGTTCTTCCGGCGAGAAACGAGGTGATCCACTCCAGTGCTTTTCCTTGGATTCCGATGTTTCTGAGGCGTTGTATTAAGGTGCTATGACAAACTGTGTCAAAGGCTGCGGAGAGGTCGAGGAGGATGAGGGCGACCGTGTCTCCGTTGTCTAGCAGAGTACGAATGTCGTCAGTTGCTGCGATGAGTGCGGTCTCAGTGCTGTGTTTGGCTCGGAAGCCGGACTGTGAGGAGTCGAGGGATTTGTTGGTTTCGAGGATAGCGGCGAGCTAGTTGTTGACAGCTTTCTCGATGACTTTGGCCGGGAATGGAAGGAGCGAGATGGGGCGGTAGTTTTTGAGTTCGGTGGGGTCAGCTGTGGGTTTCTTCAGAAGGGCGCTGAGTTCGGCATGTTTCCAACTTTCCGGGAAGGTGGCGGAGTTGAGGGAGCAGTTGATGACGTCTCGGAGGTGCGGCGCTATAATGGAGTCAGCTTTGTTAAAGATGTGGTGAGGGCATGGGTCTGTGGGGGATCCTGAGTGGATGGAGTTCATTATGCGGATGGTGTCCTCAGTGGAGATTGGGTTCCAGTCATTGAGGATGTTCAAGGGGGGTGGGGGTCCTGCAGCAGGTTGGGTGGGTTGGTCTTCGGGCCGGTTGTCGAAGCTGTTGTGGATGTCAGCAATCTTGTTGTAGAAGAATGAGGCTAGGGAGTCGCAGAGGGCTTGAGAGGGGGTGATGTCGTTGGAGTTGGCTGAGGGGTTGGTGAATTCCTTGACGATGTTGAATAATTCCTTGCTGTTGTGGGCGTTGCTATCTAGTCGGTCCTTGAGAGCGGCTTTCTTGGCATTCCTGATCAGTTGGTGGTGTATACGGGTGGCGTTTTTGAAGGCGTCCTTGGTGCTGGTGTTAGGGTCTTTTTTCCAGGCCTTCTCAAGGGAGCGACAGAGTTTCTTAGATTTCTTAAGATCATCGTTGAACCAGGAGGCCTTCTTGCTGCCTAGTTTGATTTGACGTTTTTTCAGAGGTGCTAGGATGTCGGCGCTGTTGGATAGCCATTGGGTGAGGTTAATGGCTGCTTTGTCGGGGTTTGAGGAGTGGGCAGGGGGGTTTTGAAGAAGCGATGAGGCGATCTGGTCGATGGTGATTTTGTTCGAGTTTCTTCGCAGAGTGGGTTGAGGATGGTTGTTGGTTGTGGTCTTGTTGTAGGTAAAGTGAACGCAGCTGTGGTCCGTCCAAAGGAGAGCAGTGGTGTGGCTGAAGGAGACATGTTTGCTGGAGGTGAAGATGGGGTCGAGTGTGTGACCTGCGATGTGGGTGGGGGTAGTGACAAGTTGTTTAAGTCCGAGGTTGGCGAGATTGTCTAGAAGGGTGGTGGCGTTGCGGTCGTTGTTCTTTTCAAGGTGAAAGTTGAGGTCTCCCAAAAGAATGTAATCCTCGGAGGGGAGAGCGTGTGGGTTGATAAAGTCTGTGATGTCCTCACTGAATTGTGCACGGGGTCCTTGTGGCCTGTAGAGGAGGGTGCCTCTGAGTGTGGTCTTGGGGTCGATGTGGATCTGGAAGTGAAGGTGTTCAGTGTTGGCGAGATTGATGTCTGAGCTGGTTGAGATGCGGATGGATTTCTTATGGACGATAGCGATGCCTCCTCCTGTTTGGTCGGTACGGTCCTCACGGATGATCTTATAGCCTTCCGGGATGGCAATGGTGATGTCAGGGGCTGATGTGGAGTTCATCCATGTTTCTGTTAGGAAGGCGACATCTGGAGGGATGGTGTCTAGTAGGTTCCAGAGGTCGATGGCGTGCCTGTGGACAGAGCGGGTATTGAGCAGGATGCATTGTAGGTGGTTGGGGTCAGGTATCTGTTTTGTGTTCGTGGATGAGGGGTTGTTCTTGGTGCCGTCGAACTTGCAGGAGTTGCAAGAGAAGGGTCCATGGGTGTGTCCAGGAGCGGCTTGGACGCAGTTGGGTGGACGGCCGGGGTTTAGGGCTAAGAGGGTGGTGGCGTCGTAAGTAATGCGGGTGGGGTGGGTGGTACGAGGGCCAAGGGGTCTGGTGCTGGGCGCGGTCCAGGCGCGGACGGGCGTAGATGGGCTTACCTTTGGCGCACCTTCGGCGCGCATGGGGCGCGATCGCTGCGCGTGAACATTGCGCGTAGGTCCTACTGACATAAGTTGGGAAGTGGAGGGGGGCAGAGCGTGGGAGGGTGAGCTGGGAGGCGTTAGCGAAGGGGGAGGGACGGGCTGCAGGCACAACAAAATGGTGGGCTCGCAAACAACAACAGGACGCTATG
Source organism: Lissotriton vulgaris (assembly GCF_964263255.1). NCBI lineage: Eukaryota > Metazoa > Chordata > Amphibia > Caudata > Salamandridae > Lissotriton > Lissotriton vulgaris. Next base: position 13,133 of record NW_028254067.1, read on the forward strand.
CGAGGGCAAACTAAATACGACACACAAATGCAAGGTCTCAAAACAGCAGCGCTATACACACAGGTCAGCAAAAAATATTATAAAGCCTGAAATGGTCAACTGCAGTAACAGCGCAATACACGTAGGACACAATATCTGCAAATGACTACGCAAATGCGGAGCGCTACGCAGGGAACTGGGCGCTTAATCAGGAGTGAATGAAAATGCCAAAAGAAAAGATAATGCCAGTGGATAGTCAGCGCTACGATACCACAGTGGCGCTTGTAGGTCGGGAGGTGGGCAGGAGCAACCGCTTCACGAGGAGTTCAGCGGCAAAGTGAGCAAGGGACTCACGTTTGAGCATACCCTGCCACACTTATGGTGGCCAAAAGCGGTACAAAAGGGGGTGGTAATGGACGGAGCATCTGAACCAATCAAACACTCACACCCAGTCAAAAGATCTGGGTTTAATCCATCACCGTTATTTAGCCCACTCTGCCACCCCAGTTTAGACATGGCTATATGCCATCAGTCTGACCCTGTGCCTCATGGGAACAGTCCAGCCCGAACTGCCAAGCCATGCCTTCCCAGGACCGGAAACAAGCTTCCGAGGACCGGTTTCTGGAATTCCAGACGTCTTCAGCCCGGCTTGCTTGAATCCAGTGGCAAAGTGAGCAAGGGACTCACGTCTGAGCATACCCTGCCACACTTATGGTGGCCAAAAGCGGTACAAAAGGGGGTGGTAATGGACAGAGCATCTGAACCAATCAAACACTCACACCCAGTCAAAAGATCTGGGTTTAATCCATCACGTTCTTTAGCCCACTCTGCCACCCCAGTTCAGACATAGCTATATGCAAATCAGTCTGACCCTGTGCCTCATGGGAACAGTCCAGCCCGAACTGCCAAGCCATGCCTTCCCAGGACCGGAAACAAGCTTCCGAGGACCGGTTTCTGGCATTCCAGCCGTCTTCAGCCCGGCTTGCTTGAATCCAGTGGCAAAGTGAGCAAGGGACTCACGTCTGAGCGTACCCTGCCACACTAATGGTGGCCAAAAGCGGTACAAAACGGGGTGGTAATGGACGGAGCATCTGAACCAATCAAACACTCACACCCAGTCAAAAGATCTGGGTTTAATCCATCACCGTTCTTTAGCCCACTCTGCCACCCCAGTTCAGACATGGCTATATGCAAATCAGTCTGACCCTGTGCCTCAGGGAACAGTCCAGCCCGAACTGCCAAGCCATGCCTTCCCAGGACCGGAAACAGGCTTCCGAGGACCGGTTTCTGGAATTCCAGCCGTCTTCAGCCCGGCTTGCTTGAATCCAGTGGCAAAGTGAGCAAGTGACTCACGTCTGAGCATACCCTGCCACACTTATGGTGGCCAAAAGCGGTACAAAATGGGGTGGTAATGGACGGAGCATCTGAACCAATCAAACACTCACACCCAGTCAAAAGATCTGGGTTCAATCCATCACCGTTCTTTAGCCCACTCTGCCACCCCAGTTCAGACATGGCTATATGCAAATCAGTCTGACCCTGTGCCTCATGGGAACAGTCCAGCCCGAACTGCCAATTCATGCCTTCCCAGGACCGGAAAGAAGCTTCCGAGGACCGGTTTCTGGCATTCCAGCCGTCTTCAGCCCGGCTTGCTTGAATCCAGTGGCAAAGTAAGCAAGGGACTCACGTCTGAGCATACCCTGCTACACTTATGGTGGCCAAAAGCGGTACAAAAGGGGGTGGTAATGGACGGAGCATCTTAACCAATCAAACACTCACACCCAGTCAAAAGATCTGGGTTTAATCCATCACCGTTCTTTAGCCCACTCTGCCACCCCAGTTCAGACATGGCTATATGTAAATCAGTCTGACCCTGTGCCTCATGGGAACAGTCCAGCCCGAACTGCCAAGCCATGCCTTCCCAGGACCGGAAATAAGCTTCCGAGGACTGGTTTCTGGCATTCCAGCCGTCTTCAGACCGGCTTGCTTGAATCCAGTGGCAAAGTGAGCAAGGGACTCACGTCTGAGCATACCCTGCCACACTTATGGTGGCCAAAAGCGGTACAAAAGGGGGTGGTAATGGACGGAGCATCTGAACCAATCAAACACTCACACCCAGTCAAAAGATCTGGGTTTAATCCATCACCGTTCTTTAGCCCACTCTGCCACCCCAGTTCAGACATGGCTATATGCAAATCAGTCTGACCCTGTGCCTCATGGGAACAGTCCAGCCCGAACTGCCAAGCCATGCCTTCCCAGGACCGGAAACAAGCTTCCGAGGACCGGTTTTTGGCATTCCAGCCGTCTTCAGCCCGGCTTGCTTGAATCCAGTGGCAAAGTGAGCAAGGGACGACATGGCTTGGCAATTCAGGCTGCACTATTCCCATGAGGCACAGGGTCAGACTGATTTGCATATAGCCATGTCTGAACTGGGGTGGCTGAGTGAACTAAAGAATGGTGATGGATTAAACCCAGATCAGTTGACTGGGGGTGAGTGTTTGATTTGTTCAAACGCTCCGTCCATCATCCCCTTTTGTATCGCTTTGTTCGCCCTAAGTGTGGCAGGGTATGCTCAGACGTGAGTCCCTTGTTCACTTGGCCACTGGATTCAAGATAGCCTGGCGGATGAGGATTATGAATCCGAAACCGGTCCCAGGATGCTTGTTTCCGGTCCAGGGAAGACATGGCTTGGCAGTTCGGGCTGCACTGTTCCCATGAGGCACAGGGTCAGACTGATTTGCATATAGCCATGTCCGAACTGGGGTGGCTGAGTGAACTAATGAATGGTGATGGATTAAACCCAGATCAGTTGACTGGGGGTGAGTGTTTGATTTGTTCAAACGTTCCGTCCATCATCCCTTTTTGTATCGCTTGGATAGGACTCCCAGCAGTGCCCAGACATAGGAGGGGGTGTAGATAGGACTCCCAGCAGTGCCCAGACATAGGAGGGGGTGTAGATAGGACTCCCAGCAGAGCCCAGACATAAGAGGGGGGTGTAGATAGGACTTCCAGCAGTGCCCAGACATAGGAGGAGAGTGTAGATAGGATTCCCAGCAGTGCCCAGACATAGGAGGGGTGGCTGGATAAGACTCCTAGCAGTGCCCAGACATAGGAGGAGGGTGTGCGTATGACTCCCAGCAGTACCCAGACATAGGAGGAGGGTGTGCGTATGACTCCCAGCAGTACCCAGACATAGGAGGAGGGTGTAGATAGGACTCCCAGCAGTGCCCAGACATAGGAGGGGGTGCAGATATGACTCCCAGCAGTGCCCAGACAAAGGAGGTGGGTGTAGATATGACTCCCAGCAGTGCCCAGACATAGGAGGGGTGGCTGGATAGGACTCCCAGCAGTGCCCAGACATGGGAGGGGGGTGAAGATAGGACTCCCAGAAGTGCCCAGACATAGGAGGAGGGTGTGCGTATGACTCCCAGCAGTGCCCAAACATAGTGGAGGTGGCTGAATAGGACTCCCAGCAGTGCCCAGACATAGGAGGAGGGTGTGTGTATGACTCCCAGCAGTGCCTGGACATAGGAGGAGGGTGTAGATAAGACTCCCAGCAGTGCCCAGACATAGTAGGGGGTGTAGATAGGACTCCCAGCAATGCCCAGACATAGGAGGGGGTGTAGATATGACTCCCAGCAGTGCCCAGACATAGGAGGGGTGGCTGGATAGGACTCCCAGCAGTGCCCAGACATAGGAGGGGGGTGTAGATAGGACTGCCAGCAGTGCCCAGACATAGGTGGGGGTGTAGATATGACTCGCAGCAGTGCCCAGACATAGGAGGGGTGGCTGGATAGGACTTCCAGCAGTGCCCAGACATAGGAGGAGGGTGTGCATATGACTCCCAGCGGTGCCCAGACATAGGAGGAGGGTGTAGATAGGACTCCCAGCAGTGCCCAGACATAGGAGGGGGTGTGGATATGACTCCCAGCAGTGCCAAGACATAAGAGGGGGTGTAGATAGGACTCCCAGCAGTGCCCAGACATAGGAGGAGGGTGTAGATAGGACTCCCAGCAGTGCCCAGACATAGGAGGGGGTGTAGATAGGACTGCCAGCAGTGCCCAGACATAGGAGGGGTGGCTGGATAAGACTCCTAGCAGTGCCCAGACATAGGAGGAGGGTGTGCGTATGACTCCCAGCAGTACCCAGACATAGGAGGAGGGTGTGCATATGACTCCCAGCAGTACCCAGACATAGGAGGAGGGTGTGGATAGGACTCCCAGCAGTGCCCAGACATAGGAGGGGGGTGTAGATATGACTCCCAGCAGTGCCCAGACAAAGGAGGTGGGTGTAGATATGACTCCCAGCAGTGCCCAGACATAGGAGGGGTGGCTGGATAGGACTCCCAGCAGTGCCCAGACATGGGAGGGGGGTGAAGATAGGACTCCCAGAAGTGCCCAGACATAGGAGGAGGGTGTGCGTATGACTCCCAGCAGTGCCCAAACATAGTGGAGGTGGCTGAATAGGACTCCCAGAAGTGCCCAGACATAGGAGGAGGGTGTGCGTATGACTCCCAGCAGTGCCTGGACATAGGAAGAGGGTGTAGATAAGACTCCCAGCAGTGCCCAGACATAGTAGGGGGTGTAGATAGGACTCCCAGCAATGCCCAGACATAGGAGGGGGTGTAGATATGACTCCCAGCAGTGCCCAGACATAGGAGGGGTGGCTGGATAGGACTCCCAGCAGTGCCCAGACATAGGAGGGGGGTGTAGATAGGACTGCCAGCAGTGCCCAGACATAGGTGGGGGTGTAGATATGACTCGCAGCAGTGCCCAGACATAGGAGGGGTGGCTGGATAGGACTTCCAGCAGTGCCCAGACATAGGAGGAGGGTGTGCATATGACTCCCAGCGGTGCCCAGACATAGGAGGAGGGTGTAGATAGGACTCCCAGCAGTGCCCAGACATAGGAGGGGGTGTGGATATGACTCCCAGCAGTGCCAAGACATAAGAGGGGGTGTAGATAGGACTCCCAGCAGTGCCCAGACATAGGAGGAGGGTGTAGATAGGACTCCCAGCAGTGCCCAGACATAGGAGGGGGTGTAGATAGGACTGCCAGCAGTGCCCAGACATAGGAGGGGTGGCTGGATAAGACTCCTAGCAGTGCCCAGACATAGGAGGAGGGTGTGCGTATGACTCCCAGCAGTACCCAGACATAGGAGGAGGGTGTGCGTATGACTCCCAGCAGTACCCAGACATAGGAGGAGGGTGTGGATAGGACTCCCAGCAGTGCCCAGACATAGGAGGGGGGTGTAGATATGACTCCCAGCAGTGCCCAGACAAAGGAGGTGGGTGTAGATATGACTCCCAGCAGTGCCCAGACATAGGAGGGGTGGCTGGATAGGACTCCCAGCAGTGCCCAGACATGGGAGGGGGGTGAAGATAGGACTCCCAGAAGTGCCCAGACATAGGAGGAGGGTGTGCGTATGACTCCCAGCAGTGCCCAAACATAGTGGAGGTGGCTGAATAGGACTCCCAGAAGTGCCCAGACATAGGAGGAGGGTGTGCGTATGACTCCCAGCAGTGCCTGGACATAGGAGGAGGGTGTAGATAAGACTCCCAGCAGTGCCCAGACATAGTAGGGGGTGTAGATAGGACTCCCAGCAATGCCCAGACATAGGAGGGGGTGTAGATATGACTCCCAGCAGTGCCCAGACATAGGAGGGGTGGCTGGATAGGACTCCCAGCAGTGCCCAGACATAGGAGGGGGGTGTAGATAGGACTGCCAGCAGTGCCCAGACATAGGAGGGGGTGTAGATATGACTCGCAGCAGTGCCCAGACATAGGAGGGGTGGCTGGATAGGACTTCCAGCAGTGCCCAGACATAGGAGGAGGGTGTGCATATGACTCCCAGCGGTGCCCAGACATAGGAGGAGGGTGTAGATAGGACTCCCAGCAGTGCCCAGACATAGGAGGGGGTGTGGATATGACTCCCAGCAGTGCCAAGATGCCAAGACACAAGAGGGGGTGTAGATAGGACTCCCAGCAGTGCCCAGACATAGGAGGAGGGTGTAGATAGGACTCCCAGCAGTGCCCAGACATAGGAGGGGGTGTAGATGTGACTCCCATCAGTGCCCAGACATAGGAGGGGTGGCAGGATTGGACTCCCAGCAGTGCCCAGACATAGGCGGAGGGTGTGCGTATGATTCCCTGCAGTGCCCAGACATAGGAGGGGTGGGTGCACAGGACTAGCAGCATTGCCCAGACAGTATGGGGGTGGGTGCACAGGACTCCCAGTAGTGCTCAGTCATAGGGTTGTGCATTTCCAACATCATACAACAACTACATTCCTGTACGTGTACATCCCTAACCTGTAACACTCATGATAGTTGCATATCAACACATCACTCACAGCAGTGAGCTACTCCACGTAGAATGGTTACTGTCACACACTAGGTGACACACCACATGTGGTTGTTTTGTCAGATCCCAAATGAATATCCACCCATGTAGTTTGCTTGCACCCCCCCCTCCCCCTCCATCATGACTCAATAGTGTGTAGTCATGTAACAGACCAACAAACAAATGAAGCACAAATGGACTAATAAAGTGTCATGTACATCCCGGACATGATGTGAATGTCCAGGTGGTGAAACATGTACTCCCTCATGGAAGGAACATGGTAGAAAATCCCTAGATACAAAGCACCCAAATGTGTTTTGTGTGCACTATTTTCTAAGTTTACAATCCGAATCATGAAGTCAAGGCGGATAACTTTGTCATGCATAGTGTGAAAAATTATGATGGACCCCCTGAAGGCAGTACTACACATTACAAACCCAAGCACAGTGAGTAGCGTGGATGGCACTGACCAATTATCTGATTTCATTTATGAGCACGCATGGCCATTGCCGAAGGGAATGTACAAACCTATGGGAAATCCATACAAAAGTCACCACAACAATTGTGCAACTGTCTGTAGTGAAGATCTCATGTGACACTGAGGAAGGGACACTCTTTTGGATAATGTCTGCATGCAAACTGCACACACACGAATCTAGATAATTTGCTGCAACAATGAGATTGCACAGAGATACCATGGTCCACCCCATTCCCATAAAAAAATAGACATCTTTCTCAATACCAAAACATTACCATTACACCACCTCGTAGGCACACAGCACCTAAAGCAATTCCCTTAAATGCAATAGTTGAGAACGAAAAATAAAATGCTTTATTCAGCGCCATAATGTAAATGAATAAATAAATGAGTCAAGGCACACAGAAGGCCAATGGCCAGTCCAAAATACTGTCTGCAACAGTGGTGACTTTGTGGAGGTTGTCACCCCCAAACATGCCTGCACATGGTGGAGTTAGAGGTCTGTGGACACATGGGGGGCATCATCGGAGTCAGTGTCCGGCACTGCAGGGACAGGAGAGGGAAGGGTATGTGTAGTGGGTGCAGGTGGGGAGGATTCCTCCACAGTGGCAGGTGCAGCGCAAAAGGATGAAACATATTCAGCGCTGCACACTGCTGCCAGTTCTGACAGGCTACCACCTTAACCCGGGGACACAATGGGAGTGGAGGTAGAGGGCTGTGAGTCAGGTGTAGTGTGTCTATGGGTGGGAGTGTGATGTATGTCCCCTGTCCCTGTGGGTGTGCGTACATCCCCCTGAGATTGGGTGCCTGGAGGTCTGCGCTTTGACTTACATGTGGGTGTGCTGGGTGTCTCTGTTGGGGTGTGTGATCTGGTGCGTCTGCGTGTATGGTGGACAGGTATGGGAGAGGGGGATGTGGATGGGTCCGAAGAAGTGGGGGGATGACGCTGCAGGATGGCAAGTGCGGCCGTCAGTGTTGAGTCTATGGACGAAAAACTCCGAAGTTGATCAGACATGTCAGATGACATGCCCTCCATGAATGACAACAACTGTGTCATGATTTTTGTTTGGCCATGGAGGACAGTCAGCACTGACGCCTGACCAACTTGAATGTGCCGGAGTAGGTCCACAGACTCAGCACTGAGGGCAGCAGAGGAGACAGGGGAAGGGGCTGCGGTGCCGGGGACGAAGGAGACACGGGGGCAGCACGGACCAAAGGGGCCCTAGCAACTGGGAGGGTGAAGATGGGTCTGGAGGAGGAGGGGACAGACATAGTGGGTGCAGATGCCATTGCTGCATATTCCCCCTCCTCCTGGGAGTCCGAAGCGGACCCGTCCACATGGTATGATGTGTCTTGCTCATGAGGTCCGGCCGCCTGACTCCCTTCACCCACCTGTGCCACTGTCTCCCTCCGACACCTCAAAGCTGGTGGCACTGTGGCTGGGTCCCTCTGCCTGGTCCGTGCTTGTGTCTCCTCCACTTTCGGGTGATGATGCCGTTGGAAAGGAGAAAGAAAAAATATATATCAGTCACCTGTACACATCAGACATATGATCAACAAATCATTTGGGGACATTTCTAATCATGGCATGCATCATGAGTCACATGCCACATAACTCAGCACATATTTAAGTCCAGTACTGCGCAATGGTAACAGACACAACGCTCCTTGTATACAAAGATACAAGTAACAGACCAGGCCACAACTTGAATGAGAGTCACAATGATGAGCCACTGTATGTCAACAGGTCAGGTGTTGATCCTTCACCGTTCTGTTGCCCACGCTGCCACCCCAGTCCAGACATGGTCATTGTCAAATCTGTCTGACCCTGTGCCACATGGAATCAGTCCTGCCCAAACTGCCATTTAATGCCATCCCTGACCTGAAACGAGCGTTCTATCACCTCTCACTGGCATCACAGCCGTCTACAGCCAGGCTTGTGTGAAACACAGATGTGTATACAAACAAGCATGGCTGAAGACGGCTGTAATGCCAGAAAGTGGTCCCAGGAACCTTATTTCCAGTCCAGGGAAGGCATGGCTTGACATTTTTGAATGGACTGTTCCCATGAGGCACATGGGACAGACAGATTTACACATGACCACGTTTGAACTTGGGTGGCAGAGTGTGCAACAGAAAGATGATGGATAAAACCCTGACTTGTTGACTGGGTGTGAGTATATGATTGGTACAGAGGCTCCCTCCATCACCACACACTATTGTGACACTCCTCAGAGGGGCATCTATCACCAGATCAAACAGTTGCTAGCACATAACACACACTGTCTGTCAAGTGAAGTGGGCCACATGTCCAAAATCCTCAAAATGCCTAAGCTAATGTGCCTGGAATTCTGAATAATAAAAATATCGCTGCATTGTTGACACACCCTCAAACACATGGGAAAAGTGAATACAGTAGTGTGCACACCAATACAAAACTGTGTTGCACCACCAATACATACATGCTGCACAAATCTCTGTGGAACAATCATCTCTGTGAGCCAACAACATAGCCTCTAAATCCAACAATGACAGCATTGTCCAGCATCACAGGGTAAGTGCATAGTGATGAGTTCACATCAGAAATTACATACACAGCTCACCACTGACAAGGCTAAACAGGCAGGCCCATCACACCTCCCCTGCACAACAACCCCATCACCCCGTCAATGTGAGTGATACAGCTCAAGTAGTGAAAACTCAGAATCAGGGTATCAATAACTGTGCAACGATTTAAATTAACCCAAGGTCACCTTGTGTGGCTGCCCATCCATATTAGTCACAAACGACCAGCAACATATTCTTGTGAATATGCACACACGCACTGCCCAGTGTGAGTATGCACAAGCCAAACATTGTATACATGGACAGTGTGCACATGTAGCTAAAACATGAGAAATACAAAGTATACCAGGGACAAAGGCCACTGAGGCAGACCTGTGCTGAACTCCATGTTGAGACTCATGATCAGTCCCAAAAAATCATGAAGGGCAAACACAGTGCACAGGTCGTGGAACAGGTAAGGTACCAACACGTGTCACAGACCTCCCTCCAACATGATGATGTGCTAAGCAATATGCATACTAATACATTGCACCCTAGGAGTACATGCGCAAAAATGAAATACCCAAAGCAGGGGACACATGTGGAGGAGGGGAAGGGATGTAAAAGAGCATCAGCTGAATATGGGGCATGGAAATGACAATGCATAAATTGAGCACTGCAGGTAGCATGTGACACACATGACAACAAACAGACATGTACGCACCCCCTCCTTGCTGCTGTCCCTCCTGCAACTGCCTATGGAGGTCAGGAAAAACCACTTCCAGGACCCGGAGCATGTGGGGGATGAGGTGACGGGTGCCGTCATGCCGGGGTGGAGCTTCAAGCTTCAGCTGGACCCGGGCGATACGGCGGGTCCGGCACCGGATGTCCTGCCACCTCTTTCGGATGTTCCGGATCCTTCGGCGAGGGCCCCCCACAGACCTGACAGCCCTGGCTATGTCCAGCCAGATCTCCCCCTTCTCATAGGCAGTTACCTGTGAGGAAGACAAAGTGAAACAACATTGACGATGACAACAGGGCATAGGATGCTGACAGGACTTGCAGCATCGTCATGTGAATGTGGCCTGTAAGCAAACACCAATGCACTACATGCCTTTGGAAGGAAACAGATGCCATAAGGGGTGCAAACCACTCACTGAGCATATCACACACTGAACAAGATATGCAACTTCAGGGTGGTGGACAGCACGTGACATGCTGTCACATATCACACTACACCTAAGAACCCTCAGCAGACCACACATACACACCCTGTCACAGATCATTTGCTTGTCATTGTGAACAGTGGATACGACCTCACATTGCACATGTCACACTTTACAAAGATGTGACACAGGCGTCTTGCTAACTGTACAAGTCATGCACACAGCACTGCATACTTGTCACAGCAGATGGGTACAGCTGTGGCATTCGCCATGCATCAGTGTTGCCAAACATCACATACACAAATAGCCAGGTGACAAAGAACATTCACACTCTTCAATGTCCATGACTTCAAAGCATGCATTTGTCCAACATCCACACAGGTTACGAAAAAAAATGAACAACAGAGGGCACATTCATCTGTCACTCTGGGGGGAACACTGTTACACCTCAGTAACTCATGGCTAAAAAACATGCAAGGTGTGGCACTGCAGAAAGTGTGATTCAAATTGCATTGAATGTCACAGTTAGCACAATGCAGGTAAGCAGTAAACACTATTTAACTACATCATTCACTGCATGGGAGATACCACAATGTACACACCCGGCACTCACTCCACACAACATTGCATCTCTGTTCCATAAATACACAATGGCTGTAGTGAAACTCACACATTCATCACTCACCTGATCCCCTGGTTTCCCATACAGCTTGCTGAAGTTTGGTAGGAGGGCATCCAGTAGGGCCTGGTTCTCCTCACTGAATGCAGGTGCCCTCTCCATGGTCAGCAAAATCAGAGTCCAGGGAATGCAGAGACAGCAGCAGTGTTGTCCACTCCAATGTTGTGCAGGCAAGTGCCCTCTCACAGCCACATGCAGCCTTAAGTCAGTGCTGCTGAGGGGCTGTCAGTCCAAGGAGTACAGTGTGATAGGCCAGATTACTTTGCATCCTATGTTTCATCCAATCCCATTACACATAAGGCCATGACACACATTTGCATGGTTTAAAAATTGAGCTTGAGCTCCACAACAAATTTTGCAACATTGTATAGTTTTGGCCAACTGAATTTTTCAGAACACCTGTAGTACTCACTCAAATCTCTGTTTCCTTGACAACTAGCCTGCATTCTGGGCATTCTACTCGTCCCCTAGATGTTCCCTATGTATTTTCTGGGATCCCCACACAAGTAGGGTGCGTTTTCTGTCGTGAATGCAACTTTTTCAATAGTGAAACGTCCCGCACACACACACGCAATGGCGGGGTACGCTTCGCTCGCATATGGCTTGAATGTAATAGTGAAATGACCCGTACACACGCACGGTCCGCTCGCGTATGGCTCGAATGTAATAGTGAAACGACCCGTACACACGCACGTACTATTGGGGTAGGGTCCGCTCGCATATAGCTCGAATGTGATAGTGAAACGACCCGTACACACGCACGGTTCGCTCGCGTATGGCTCGAGTGTAATAGTGAAACGACCCATACACACGCACGTACTATTGGGGTAGGGTCCGCTCACGTATGGCTCGAATGTAATAGTGAAACGACCCGTACACATGCACGTACTATTGAGGTAGGGTCCGCTCGCGTATGGCTCGAATGTAATAGTGAAACGACCCGTACACACGCACGTACTATTGGGGTAGGGTCCGCTCGCGTATGGCTCGAATGTAATAGTGAAATGACCCATACACACGCACGGTCCGCTCGCGTATGGCTCGAATGTAATAGTGAAACAACCCGTACACACGCACGTACTATTAGGGTAGGGTCTGCTCGCGTATGGCTCGAATGTAATAGTGAAATGACCCGTACACACGCACGCTCCAAACGTGTATGGCTCAAATGTAATAGTGAAACGACTCGTACACACGCACATACTATTGGGGTAGGGTCCGCTCGCGTATGGCTCGAATGTAATAGTGAAACGACCCGTACACACGCATGTACTATTGGTGTACTGGGCGTTTGACACGCTCTAGTGAATGCATGTGTACGGTGCGTTTTACAAGCGCACGCATGGCACCATTACAATAGTGATACCAGGAAAACACATGGCAGGGATGTAGGTGTAAGGTCATAATGAGGATGTCGATGTATATATTGGCATGGCATCCTTACATCAGCAGGCCCTAGGTGTGGCAGACAGTGATATAGCACAGAGCATGTGATCATGTGGCACAGTTGATGTGTGATGAGCTGTTGAGACATGTCATTTGTGATGGGGCACTATGTGGTTCACATAACCTTTACACTTGTCACATAAGTAACATCATAAACATGTTGTGATGCACATCAACACTGGGATATCACACTATTCAGTACGGGCATCTGTCACATGATGGCAGGGACAGGGGCACTGTCTCACTTGTCAAATTGACGCCCAGCATGACCCTGTGTGACAATGTCATGTGTGTGCCATGTGAAAGATTAGGCATGCTGTTTGTATCCCGTAAACTTAATCTGCTGTAGGTGCATCTATGATGGGTCTGTGCCGTGAATGCAAGGGTTTCCCATGTACGCCACCATGCCACAGGGGCATTTCAACTGCTCATGTGTGTGATGGCATCATAGATATTTTGTCCCCAAACATACAGGTCTGCATTCCGAGAATGTCTGTGGTGTAGTTTAGTCAAATGCACACCTCATTCACAATATTACAGATATGTGCAATCAAAAGCACATGTGACTTGGGTGTGTGCCTTGCAGTCAGCTGTCTGGATGTATTGACAACTTTCTCATGCAGGTCACGTGACGTGTGTCACTGACGTGATAGATTGTTCTGCTCACTCAGACCAGCCCAGCAGATCATTTGTGTGCATGTCATGTCCATTTCACAGACAACAGGTGTATCAGTTCTAATGGATGAGTGCCAGCTAGCTGGCATATGTGTCCTTGATGTACAGCCCATGCCAGACTCAATGGTGATTTGATGTGTTGAAGCATTGTTGCTTGTGCTATGTACATTGTAATAGTCGTTGGCTGACAGTTGTACACCTTTTTCCCCAAATATGTTGTGCAGGGCACCCCCTCTGCCAAGGCCGTTGCCAGACTTGGATGCCATGAGGGAACGTGATTGCATCCGCAGTTACAGATTCACTCAACAGTTGATTCAGGACTTGACGGACAGGCTGGAACCACAACTCCTACCACGACACAGGTATCCAACTGCGCTGACACCCAAGGTAAAGGTAATGGCATCCCTACATTTCTTTGCCACAGGTACGTTCCAATTTACCATAGCTGATGTGGGGGGGATATCACAGACCATGTTCAGCCGTGTCCTATGTGATGTGTTAGCTGCTATGTTGAGTCACATTGATGAATTCATCAAATTCCCTACTCCAGACGAGTTGACAGGTGTCAAGGGTGATTTCTATGCCCTGGGTGGGATGCCACATGTAATTGGGTCTATTGATGAAACACATGTTTTTTTGGTGCCACCACAAGCTCAGGAGCAGGCCTACCGCAACAGGAAACAATACCACTCTATAAATGCCCTGGTGGTGTGTCTTGCTAACATGCTGATTTCACATGTTTGTGCACGTTTTCCAGGATCGTGCCACGATGCATTCATCATGAGGCGAAGCAGGGTACCACAGATGATGCTGCAACCATCGGGCATGTGTTGTTGGTGGGTAAACTCTGTTTCTCATGTATGTCTCAATTTTGTGTATATTTCTGACGGCATCACATTACACACTCATTGCCTTGATGTCAATTTGTAGGAGACGCAGGATATCCCAACATGCCGTGGCTCATGACTCCGCTCCGCAACCCCAGAACAGCTTCAGACCAGCGGTAAAACAATGCACACGGGCAGACAGGCGAGTGATAGCGAGAACGTTTGGACTCCTGAAGAGCTGGTTCAGGTGCCTCGACAAGACTGGCGGATCCCTCCCATACGCCCCGCTCAAGGTGTGTAACATCATGGTAGTTGAGAAGGTTGTGACACTCATCCTGGATCCTGATGAGCTGGAACATCCACCCGTTGAGGATGAAGGCCTTGGCCAGGATGCAAGCGATGAGGAGGAGGAGGATGATATCCGGAGTCAGCTCATACGCAACTTCTTCTCATAATGGTGAGTCCTAGGAAAATATTGTGCAAGCTTGTACCATGGAGTGGCATGTGTAGCATACTGTGTGTCCAGCTGCCTGTATGCAATGTCACTTTGATGTTTGTTGTGCAGTGTCACACAAGTGCTGATGTTATGCCACACACATACGTGCAATGTGTGAACATGGAATGTACAAGTGTACTACATTCTTAGTGCATTATACATGACCATGTCTGAATGAAATTATTCTGAACGTGACCCCTTGTGTGCCTGTCATTTCCAGGTCGCCCTGCCTGTCGTCTGTTGGTGTCATCTTATATTCCTGCTATTCCTCATGAAGATAGCAACGTCAGCCGAATCAGCGGTACATGCACGGACATATTGAAATGTCAGTTTGGGTAAGGATTCCAAACAGGCTGTTTTGTGTTGGTATGGTTTCACTTGTGTGGTAAATGTTCATGCGCATGTTGTCGTACCATACATACATACATGTCACATTACCATGTCTCAAATTTCATGTTGCCCTACTCCCATGACAGGACAGTCACCCTTCTTGACAGTCATCTGTAGTTGAGTTTTGACTCTAGTGAATGCATCAATATGTGTAAACCTTGACCCTGACACATTGCAGATACCACGGTTTGACATTGTGTGGGACATCACAACCACGGCCTCTGTGGGGAATTGCAGCCTCACTGTGTGCAGCAGGATGTGTCTGGATGATACCCTCAACCTTGTGGGCCAGTTGTTTGATTTCCCAAAAACCATGTTGTGTAGGTGTGGGCCAGTGTATGTCCCACATGTTCATTCAACTGTCCTGTGAGTCTGTTTGCATGGATGCATTGACCCTTGTGCCAGTATGTCATGTCACTGTCATGTCGTTACCTCAGTGCCGGTGGAGAACCCTGCTTCGCTAGCCTTCTATGTGAGTTGATGTTAACTTTCCATTCCCATGATGCCAGGTATATTTCGCTGATGTCATCACAACATTGGTCTGTAGCAAATGTTAAATCTCCGTTGCACGAGTCAAGTGAGGTTATTCACAGGATTATCTTGTGCCATGCAGCATCTCATGGTCACGGTAGGGTTATTTTTGTGGCTTTGTTCCTCATTACTCGCTGTTGAGTTTGGTTCCACCTGCTTGTCATGTTTAGCATAGTGGGGCACAGTTGCAAGAGCCAATGACTGGCTCCTGCGGGGCTTCCTTGTGTTTAGGTCATTCCCTTCCTCATTGGAGGAGCTGCTAACGGCTCTTGCGGGTGATGTCTACTTTCCCGTCATGGCTGTTACCGATTCACAGGGCTAAATACGGTTGTTGGCTTTGTGTCAGTAGCACTGCTATACATTACATTTTCTGAGATTAGGACCCTCAATCATACACTGTGACTTAGTTGATGGCCGCATGGATCTAATTGCATAGTAGCAGCCTTGTGAGCGTTACACATGCTTTGTTTAGGTGACAAACTGTGCTACCTTTTACGTGTCCGTGTTCAAGCATCTGATCTTGTCTCATTGAAAAATCTGTGATCACACATAGGGTACAGTGGCAGTGGTTAAACTTCACAGGTGTGACTGGAACAGTGTAGGTCCGGAGGTATTCTGTGATTCTGTGACAAAAGTATGGAATCCTTATGATTGTTTTCCTTTGTTTCAGATCTCCCTCCCTGCAGTTCCCATCCTCTCCTTCCCTCGCCTGATCTCCCTTTTGTGTCTGTCATTTGTAATCAGACCAAGGGGCTATTTGGAGATGGAACCTTTTCAGCATCGCACCACTCTGATGATCAAAGGTACGGACAGTCCCTGGCAGTCGTGTGGAGAATCTTTCACGAGCATTACAGGTAACATTATTGCATGACTGTTATTGTCTTCAGAGCAATGCCACTGGGCATGTACATTGGCTAATGCAGCATGGCCTCACAAACAACTTTATCCTATTGTGTAGGAAGTGTATTTCCCACTGTTCCCACTGTACATTGTGCTTTATTGCTGTCAACGCACATCTCTTGCCAGTCTGCATGCATTCAATATGGCATTGTTTACGATGATTGTTCATATGTGTTTACGTGTACAGTGACAACATGCATGCTGTTGGTAATGGCAAATGTACCATATTGTGCCTGATGTACATGGTTGTGTATGTGTTGTTTAGCTTGCTACACACGATGTGCAGGCTACACCTGCTGATGCTGTGTGTCCTGTGCCCCGCTTGGCCTTAGGGTGCCTAATCATGTGCCCATGATCTTTGGCGACTGTTCATCCATTTTGATCGCGGTGACCCATGGGTAACCAGACACTCCTGCCTTCACATACACATGTCACTTGGTGCCCTGCAAGAATCCTTGGGTTTGTGTGCTTGTTTAGCATGTTGTCTTACCCCTTCTGCCGTCATGTGTTCACTCATTCCTGCTGCTGCATCCCCAGCCACAACGCAGCACCGAGTGGCCAGATCCTGCACCGCACACACCTACAAGATACTCCTCCATCCATCTATTCTTAAAGCATGCCGCAGCTTGTCTGTGCCACTGTTGCACAACCTCCATGACATAGGCAGGTCCGTCAGCACGTTCAACAAGCACACTGCAAGACACTCAGCTCATTTCATGACTCATGTGACATAACAGTCTCATTCTCCAGCCACCCTCCACACAGTGAACACCAGACAATCATCCACCTGGTGTCACGCTACCACAAACACACCCATGACAGCTTCTCAGTCTGTGTGTGCAACTCATACTGGAAGCACGATGCAGCCCCACATAACAGTGAGTCTACGTACAACCAGGTCATGTGCCTCGTACAGCACACACACAACTTCCAGCAGCACCACATTGTACTGTGTTACCTCGTCAACACAACAGCACCACACATCGCCTTCATTACTGTAACGTGGTAGTATGCAACATCAGCACACCACTTCTACATAGCCATCACAGTCGGATAGTCCAAAACCCACAGGGACCACATGAAAAGAACAGGATTATGACTGGTGTAACTTAACGAGGTACACCCTCAGAGTCACATACAACACCAAGGACACACTCCGCATTGTCAAACATCTGCACATCCGGTATCACACCAACAGCCTGACCACCCTCATTGTAACTATCATCTACAGCTCTCCAATCCTACACACACAATTTGGCTAAGCCATCTATCAATCAATCAATCAATCAATTCATTTGTTAAGCGGCCTACCTACCCGTGAGGGTCTCATTGCGCTGGGGGGGGGCTGCTACAGATCGAAAATCCAGGTCTTGAGAAGTCTTCTGAAGGCCAGCAGGTCCTGGGTCTGTCGTAGCCTTGTAGGGAGGGTGTACCAGGTCTTTGAGGCAAGGTAGGAGAAGGATCTGTCACTGACGGTGGTTTTCCGGATGTGAGGGACTGTGGCAAGTGCGAGGTTTGTAAAGCGGAGGCTGCAGGTGGGTGTGTAGAAGCTGAGTCGGTCATTGTGGTATGCTGGTCCGGCGTTGTTAGGAGCTTTGTGTGCGTGGATGAGGAGTTTGAAGGTGATCCTGTTGTTGACAGGGAGCCAGTGCAGGCCTCTCAGGTGTGGTGTGAAGTGGCCGTGTTGGGGAAATCAACGATCATACGTGGCGAGGCGTTCTGGATGCGTTGCAGCCGTCTCAGGAGTTTGGTTGTTGTAGCTGCATAGGGGGCGTTCCGTAATCCAGTGAACTCGTGGAGAGGGCCTAGATGACTGTTTCTCACATGTTTGAGGTGATCCATTTGAAGATCCTGTGGGGCATTCAGAGGGTGTTGAAGCAGGAAGCTGAGATGGAGTTGTCCTGCTTGGTCATGGAGAGGGAGGATTTGAGAATGACCCACAGGTTGTGTGCGTGGTTGGTGGGTTCTGGGGCTGTTCCTAGCGATGTTGGCCACCAGGAGTCATCACAGGCTGAGGTGGTGGGGCCGGGGATGAGGACCTACGTTTAGTCAGAATTGTGCTTCAGCCTGCTGTACTTTATCCATTTGGCAATGGCCTTCATTCCTCTATGGAGGTTTCCTTTGTCAGTGTGTGGTTCTTCGGTGAGGGATATGATCAGCTGGGTGTAATTGGCGTAGGAGATGATGTTGAGGCTATGTTGTAGTGCAACATGGGTGAGTGGTGTCCTGTGGATATTGATCAACGTCGGGCTGAGGGATGATCCCTGTGGGACGCTGCGGATGGTCTCCGTGGTCTTGGAATGGAAGTGTGGGAGGCAGACGCTCTGGGCTCTGCCAGAGAGGAAGGATGTGGCCCAGGCCAGGGCAATCTCTTGGATTCTGGCGTCATGGATGTGTGCTGTTAGGGTGTCTTGGCAGACCGTGTGGAAGGCTGGTGATAAGTCCAGAAGGCTGTTTCTCTTTTGTCGATGAGGATGCTGATGTCGTCGTTGGTGGTGATGAGGCCGGTGTCCGTGCTGCGGAATCCAGACTGGGATGGTCCCATGATGTTGTTGTCTTTGAGGTAGCGGGTCAGCAGTCTGTTGACGATCTTCTACGTGACCTTTTCTGTGAAGGGGAGATGGCCCTGAAGTTCTTGAGGTATTTGGGGTCCGCCTTTTGTTTATTAACTAAGGCGTTGATCTCAGCATTCTCCTTGCTCCCACTGAAGGTAGCTGTCTCCAAGGAGATGTTGATTGTTTTTTGGAGAAGGGGTGCGCTGGCTTAGCTGTTTTTGTTGAAAATGTTGAGAAGCCCTGTGTCAGATGGGGATCCGGAGTGGATGGTGTCCATGGTCCTGATGGTGTCTTCGTCGCTGACGTTGTACCAGGCGGTCAGGTTATTTTTGTGGGTGTTGGTCTAAGGGGGGAGGACTCGTTTGTGTGTGTGGGGGTAGCAGAGTGGAAGCTGTTGTGGATGTCGATGATCTTACAGTGTAAGAAGGTGGACAGTGAGACACAGGTCTTGTGATGGTGGTATAACATTGGTGTTGTAGGTGAGAGTTGTGAGTTTAATCACAATGTGTGCTTTGCTGTCTAGGCTGTCCTGTTGGCGGCCCTGATGAGTTGGTGGGGTCTGCGGGTGGCGCTCTTGTGTGCGGTGTAGCTGTCTGGTGTTTGGTTGCGGAGCCAGCTCCACTACAGCTTCCGACAGGTGCACTTGGAGGTCCTGAGGTCTTCAGTAAACCATGGTGCTATCTTGTTGTTGTGATAGGTGGTGGAGGTCTTGAGTGTGGCGAGGGTGTCAGCGCAGTCGTTGATCCACTGTTTGAGGTTGATGGCAGCGGAGTCGGGGTAGGTGTGGTCGGTGGGTGGTCCCAGGGCGAGGGTGGCAGTCAGTTAGTCCATGGTGGTCTTGCACCAGCAGCGGCGTGGCATGTGCTGTGTGCGGGGTGGTGTGGTGGGTTTACTGAAGATGAAGTGGAGGCATCTGTGGTTTGTCCAGTGATGTTTGGTGGTGTGGTTGAAGGAGACGTGTGGAGTTGCGGAGGAGATGGGGTCCTGTGTGTGTCCAGCGGTGTGGGTGGGTGTTGTCACGAGTAGTTTAAATACGAGGTTGACAAGGTTGTGGATCAGGGCAGTGGAGTTTGCGTCGTTGTTGTTCTCAAGCTGGAAGTTCATGTCCCCAAGGAGGATGTAATCCGTGTAGCCAAGAGCGTGCGTGCTGATGAGGTCAGCGAGGGAGTTGATGGATTGTGCTCAGGATCCAGGTGGTCTGTCGATGAGTGTTCCTCTGAGGGTGTTGTTGGCATCAGTGTGGATCTGTAAGTGCATGTGCTAGGCGGTGGGGAGGGTGTCGTTGGTGTTGGTAGTGACTCTGGGAGTGTTCATGTGGATGATGGGGATTCCTCCTCCCACTCTGTTGGTGTGGTGTCTGCGGGAGATCGTATAGCCTTCTGGGATGGCTATGGCTATGTCTGTTTACGAGGTGGTGCTCAGCCTGGTCGCCGTCAATGATACCAGCCAGCCCAACTACAGCAACAACCTCTACACAGGTACAAGAACCAGAATCCAGGAGTACTTGTGCAAATCCAGGGTGCATGCACACACCTCATCCTAACATCCCCTGCTACTGCCACATGACCGTCCACCTGAGATACCTACAATAGTCTCACAGTCAACTGCAGGTTCACCTTCATACTCCTCAGCCACACTCAGTAGGTACTCCACAGGCCCGGGCCAATAAACTAGTATGGACGTCTACCATCCAACACCCTGTTGCCCACAGTCGGTCCTGCCACCCTTGGCCTGGGAACCATTCATCACATCCACAGTACAACTGCATGCGGCTGATGGTTCTCATACCTCCGAACACAGATCCTGGTACTCCCTCCGTGGACACCTACATATTACCCATGATCTGTACACCTCCAAGTGACTCTTCTGTACCTTTCTGTAATTGCAGTATTGCAAGTCAACCCCCCTTCAGCATTTTGTAACCATCACGGGTGTGTACTGCCATCCATGCATGTAGTTGTTGGAATACTGTGACCTATGTGTGTCCTCAACCTGACTCAGATCCCAGTGTGTGGATGACTGCAGTTTGTTCAACACTCTGGCATTTTATACAAGACCCCACACATATTCTTTGGACTCTGGGTACAAAACTTCTCCACCAATGCATATTATGTTATTTAGATTTATTTTCTGATCTTGTGCGTGAAACGTGAGTAGGTGCTGTACAAAAAGGGGGGGGGAATCCAAAGTGCACAGCTGGAGATAATAATAAATTCTTTCTTTATTCGGCTTTAGACATTGCAAAACCATAAAAGCAATAACATAGGTTAAACAATTACATGATTGAAAATATCAGTATGTCATAAAAAGTGATTTAACAGGAATCTAAAATGTTAAAAGGATGGGTTCCATTGAAATACAGTGATTGGCAAGTTCCGACATTTAAAGGTTATTCCTGTGCCTGACAATGCATTTAAAAAAATGTAATACATGATAGCAAGTGCATTCAGAATCTAACATTTGTAAGCAAAACATGGCGGGACGGCATTGTCTAAAACCCCAGCGTTATAACAGGGGAAATAGCCAGATTTTTCTGTGGGTATGATAATATTTGCAGAACAATATTGTATGTATACAGGACTGTGGCGACATATCATCACAAGGACAGTGAGCCAAAGTTGGTTCCCATATATTCTTTACCGGAAAGGCTACGAGCCTATGGGAAAGATTAAGTCTGAACCTTGTCAGAAGCATCTTATCATAGGTACTGATCTCTAATGCCAGATAAGGCTGGATTTGCAGGGTAAGCTGTATCATGTTTGCATGTAGAACAGATTGTTTGGTTGAGACCAGAGTAAGCCTAAGAGTCTCTAGATGGTTCAGGGCTATTTGCTTCAACTCTTTCTTTGTTATCTCAGTTAGCTTATCAGGTGCAAGATAGTACTTTTCTAGACCCAGGTCCGAGAAGAAATGCCTGACATAACTGAGCCATGCTATTTTGTGCGCGCGGTCCAGCACCATGGAATCCTCTAAGATTTGTTTGGTCAGCGCATTTTTTTCCGAAACCCAAATGCGCCTCCAAAGTAACGATGGTTAGACCTTTATCAGGTCTTCTATATAGGGGATTCCTAATTCCACATGGCAGGCATACATAGAGGAGCATTTTGGCACAGATAGGAGAAATCTCAATAAAGAGTTCTCCGCTATCTGGAGGGAACCAACGTCTGCATGCCCCCATACCCCGGCCCCATACAGCGCAATTGCTTGGCATTTCGCGGCATAGATTCTTAGCAGCTCAACCGGTGGTCTCCTTCCCAGTCGTTGGGAGAAGTTCATCAGTGCTACAATTACTCTCTTAAAGAGATGCCTCCTGGCCTCTATGGCTGCCTTCCAGTTTAGTCTTTCATCAATCATTATACCCAAATAGGGATACTGGGGGGTCCTCTCAAGTTTTTGTTTGTTTAAGTAAGTATTCTTTATTCGTTTTTTTCCTCCACCAGCCATCATGACAATTTTTTTTGACGTTTACATGTAGATCTAAAGCACTCATAAAATCAGCATACTTAGTCAGGGACTTCTGTAGTTCGGTTGGTGTGCGGGCCAGGATGACCGCGTCATCCGCGTAGAGTAGAGCGGGAATCAGGCGTTGGTTTAGTCTGGGGAGGTCCTGCCCCCCTCTCAACATCTCCCCCCCAGTCCATTGGTGTACAGCGAGAAGAGAAAGGGGGCCAGAACACACCCCTGCCTGACTCCTCGCTCCACTCTAAAAGACGCGGAAAGCTCCCCTTTTATACCAAAGCGCACTCTTGGAGAAGCCTCAGAATATAATTCTCTCAAGAAATCCAAGAGGGGGGGGGGGGTCCACCCCCATGGTTCTCAAGACAGACCATAGCTTCGCATGAGATACGCAATCGAACGCAGCGGACAAGTCTACGTATACCATATACATTGTCCCCTGCTTTGCGTGAATATTTTTGGACACGATCATGCTTAGATTAAGGGCCTGTTCTACAGTTCCGAAACCTTCCCTAAATCCAAATTGTAGGTCGGATAAAATATTCCTATCATCTGCCCATTGCTGGAGCCGCTCAAGTACTACTCTGCCAACTACTTTGCCCAGAGAGTCCAACAATGAAATGGGGCGGTAACATGTGACATCCTGGCAGTCCCCCTTTTTGAAAATTGGCACCATGATGGAGTTGGACCAGGACTCCATCAATCCCAGTTTCGCTGCTGCAGTACATACTCTTGTGAGTATGGGGGCCCAGAGGTCCGGGAGATGTTAAAAAAGGTCTACTGGCACCCCATCAGGCCCAGGTGCTTTTCCACCTTTGCTTGATTTTAATGCCTGTATTACATCGAGTATGTCGAATTGCAGGGGAATTGGAAATTCAGCTGGGGGAAAAGAGTGGTCTAGCCCTTCAGTTGGAGATGTTAATTTAA
Source organism: Lissotriton vulgaris (assembly GCF_964263255.1). Lineage (NCBI taxonomy): Eukaryota > Metazoa > Chordata > Amphibia > Caudata > Salamandridae > Lissotriton > Lissotriton vulgaris. The sequence continues at coordinate 36,522 of NW_028254067.1, forward strand.
ATATTTTTGAAAAGTGGTCTACCCAGATTTCCTCTTCTATAGCCACTTATATCTTAGGGCTATTAGAGTCAGATAGAAAGGGGGTTTTGACTATCCGCCAGAAGGACTCGCTATTTTTCGTGACTGCGCTTTTATGGAGGTCAGCCCATAACGCCTGTTTTAACTCCTGTTTTCTCAGCTTCCTTGCCTTATTATATTGGAGCCTGAGGTGCTGAATCTGCTGTTGAACTCTGTGTGGTTGATTAAGGGCCGCTTTTAGCTTGGTTAGTGCCACAGTGCAGTCGTGGTTAAACCATCCTGGTACAGTTGACTTGGTTGTTTTAGAATTTCTAGTCAGCAATCCTTTTGTTTTTTCTAATATTGTCTTGAAATTTTCACGAACCACCCCGTAATCTACAGCTGGAGATGTGATGCCTTACAGTTTGAGTCAACAGAGTCCATGCCACAGTGCTTGGCATCATTGGGCACAATGCGACCAGCAAGTCCATGTGGGAGAGTCAATAAGATGATGCTGTTGCACACAAAGGCAAGATGCCAGACCAGGTGATCTGGGAGTTGTGCATAGCCCACTGCCTCTCAACGTCTGAGCCGTGGACGACCCACCTTCCTTGTGGGACCCTCACGTGCAGGCCTTGACGATGCCTGGGATGCTCCGTCAGACAATTCCTCCTCCTCCTCCCTCCCTGTGGCTGGTGTTGGTCTTTGCCTTGATGTTTGGGGCCTGGTGACACAGGGAGGGTCCTGCACGTTGACAGCAATCTGATGGAGTGATTGGCTTATTTCCCTATGCACCGTCAAGAGCTCATCCAGTCTTGCCTCCATCCGTCACTGGTGTCCTTGTTGACTGGCATGTTGCTAGACCTAATGACTTTTAATTTCATTGAGGGCCTCCACTACCTGGCTGAACTCCCTGGTGTCCCGCCGGTATGCCTGCATGATGTTTCGGAGTTCAGACATACAGGGCCCTGCAGTTTGCTAGTCAGGTTCTCGCCTCCGCCTTGCGCCACTTCCTCCACCCCTGCCAAAACTAGCCTGGCCTGCGCTTGTGGGCACATTGGATCAACGGGACCCGTTAGTGATGGTAGTGGTGGTGTTGTCTGCCACCTCCTGGCTGCCCGGCGAACCTTGTCACTCATTGTCAGACTGGCTCTGTTGTGGATTATGGGCAGGGCTCCGAGCTGTCTGCTGGGATTTGGCGGGAATGGGTGTGGTGGTTGGTACAGATGTATCTGATCCAGCTGCTGCACAGGTTTGGGATCCAGAGGGGCCAGGTTGGTTGGGGTCATCCACGGTGTGTTGAGAGGCGTCGCTGTTGGTGGGTTCAGGGTCCTGCTGAGCCTGGGACTGGAATCCAACTCCCACCTGGTTGGGGGTAGTTTCCACACGTTGCCCTGTGGGAGTGAGAGACAGACACTGTTAATACACTATCATGCAACATCCAATTTTGTTATCCATTGTCGTTAGCACTGTTCCACCTGCTTTTGATTGTTGTCATTGTTCACTTGTGTATGGGTATGTTGTGGGATCAGATTGACATGTGCTCAGGGATCATTGACATGTTAGGTACTGTTTACAGTGACTGGCACAGCCATTGCTGTGGCTTGTGTCGCCAGCCCGACACAGATCCAGCTGTGCTCTGTGTGCCCCAATCTGTATCATGCAGCGTCAATCCTTATGCCTGGTTCAAGCACGCACAGGGTTTAAATGCAGCATGTTTATTATAGAGACTGAGTGGAATTTTTATGATTTCAGTCAGCAACTTTTGTGAGGTGTTGCTGTGCTGTGACAGCCACCCACTGCCAACCCCCCTGGACCTGTACACCTACTTCTGGCACAGGGCTTTAGAACGTGGCACTTCTCCAAGATGCATCACCTTGTCAATGCCCAGGTCCATGGTGCTACTTAAGTGCATCCACAGCGTCCAAAAACTGTGGCTACAGCATTATGTGAGAGGCACAATGGACTTGTGATTCAGCACTGTGCATTTTTTGCTTGGATGCATCATCAGATCAGTATTTGTTTTGTTGAGTTACATGACGATTGTGACAGTGGTGCACTCCATTGCCTGTCCCGAGAGGCTCTTTTTCGGTACGGGGTGTGTGTGACAGGCTATGCTAGTAGTTTGAGTGTGATTTGCAAGTGGACGTCCCTCGTGGTGTGTCTGTCCCCCCATGAAGCATGCTGCCATAACGTTGGTTGTGAGTCCCTGTGCAGGATATCTGACCTTGTCCTGGTGTTAGTGTTTGCACTGGTCTCAGGATGACCTTGTGCTGCCTACACCAGGGCCCAGTGTCAGCTATGTTGTCAGTACTTTCACACTCCCTGTGCATTGGCATGGTGCATGGGTGTGTACCTGGGCCATATGGAATGAGTGCAGCCTCCTACCCTACATCTTGCACCCTCTCACCCTCCCCCTTCCAGCCTTCTGGCTCTCCCCTTGCACCCACCCCCATAATGTTAGATACTGCTGGGAGTCCTCTGCACCCACCCACATACCACCCCCATACTGTCAGGCACTGCTGGTAGTCATAGCCACCCACCCACATACCACCCCCATACTTTTAGGCACTGCTGGGAGTCATAGCCACCCACCCCCATACCACCCCCATACTGTTAGGCACTGCTGGGAGTCCTCTGCACCCACCCACATACCAACCCCTTACTGTTAGGCACTGCTGGGAGTCCTCTGCACCCACCCCATACCACCCCTATACTGTTAGGCACTGCTGGTAGTCATAGCCACCCACCCACATACCACCCCCATACTGTTAGGCACTGCTTGGAGTCATAGCCACCTACCCCCATACCACCCCCAAACTGTTAGGCACTGCTGGGAGTCCTCTGCACCCACCCACATACCACACCCATACTGTTAGGTACTGCTGGGAGTCATAGCCACCCACCCCCATACCACCCCCATACTGTTAGGCACTGCTGGTAGTCATAGCCACCCACCCACATAACATCCCCATACTGTTAGGTACTGCTGGGAGTCCTCTGCACCTACCCACATACCACCCCATACTGTTAGGCACTGCTGGTAGTCATAGCCACGCACCCACATACCACCCCCATACTGTTAGGCACTACTGGGAGTCATAGCCACCCACCCACATACCACCCCCATACTGTTAGGCACTGCTGGTAGTCCTCTGCACCCACCCCATACCACCCCCATACTGTTAGGCACTGCTGGTAGTCCTCTGCACCCACCACATACCACCCCCATACTGTTAGGCGCTGCTGGGAGTCCTCTGCACCCACCCCCATACCGCCCCCATACTGTTAGGCACTGCTGGTAGTCATAGCCAAACACCCACATACCACCCCAAACTGTAAGGCACTGCTGGGAGTCCTCTGCACTCACCCCCATACCACCCCAATACTGTTAGGCACTGCTGGTAGTCATCTGCACCCACCCACATACCACCACAATACTGTTAGACACTGCTGGGAGTCCTCTGCACCCACCCACATACCACCCCCATACTGTTAGGCACTGCTGGAAGTGATGGCCACCCACCCCCATACTGTTAGGCATTGCTGGGAGTCATAGCCACCCACCCCCATACTGTTAGGCACTGCTGGGAGTCTGCCCATGTTACATGAGTTGTTTGTATACTCACCAGGCTCCACGGCTCCTTTGATTCCGTGAACTCCCACCGGTGGTAGCAGGTCCATGACTTTCTCCTCCCAGGGATGGTATTGTGCAGGTCTGCGGGGACCACCACCTCCAGTGTGGTGTGCATGGGCGTAGTCATCGTCCATTTATCCTCTTGACCATCCTCTGCAGATTGTACTACCTGGCCTGGCAATCCCTCCTGGTGTGCCTGATGGGTGCAACAGCATTGATCTTATCGACGATCCTCTCCCACAGGCGTGTTTTATCTGCAATGCTGGTCTATCTGACCAATGCACCAAACAGCTGTGGCTCAACTCTGATGACTTCATCTGTAAGGATCTCCATCTCCGGGTTAGTGAACTTTGGATTCTTTGGTGTGGTCTTGGTGTGGGGTGTATGTGATTGGGGGGTGATGGTGTGTATGGATGAGGGCGTGTGGGTCTGATTGTGAAGGGGGTGGTGTGGGTGTAAATAAGATAGGGTGTATGTGTGAAGGTGAAAGGGTGCAGTTGTTGGTGTCCTGTCAGTGTCTTTGCGCAAATAGGTATGTTATAAAGGATGATGGGTTGTATGTGTGGGCCCTTTTATTGGTCCATTTGTGGGTGTGGCTTATTTTGAATTTTTGGTGGGTGTGTTATAAGGGTTGGGTGTGACTTGGGCCCTCTGTTTGGCTGTTTGAATGTGGCCAGGATATTGTTTTCCAATGGTGTATACACAGGAGACATGTTTTGTGGTCTTGTGTGACTCGTTTGCACCCTCCTTGCTCTGGTTTCGGGGTTTGCGTGCGCTTTATTAGTGGGGGGTGTGCAGTTTGTATTTGTTGGTGCTGCTGGCTCATACGGGACCTTTTTGGGGTGTTCGCGTACGCTTTATTGAGTGGTATGCAGTTCGTATTTGTTGGTGCGGCTGGCTCATACGGGACGTTTTTGGGGTGTTCGCGTGCACCTTATTGAGATGTGTGTGGTTCGTATTTGTTGGTGCCGCTGGCTGATACGAGTCGTTCTAGGTTTGGGGGTTCGCGTACGCTTTATTGAGTGGTGTGCGGTTCGTATTTGTTGGTGCGGCTGACTGATACGGGCTGTTTTCGGGGTGGGGGTTCGCGTACACTTCATTGAGTGGTGTGCTGCTCGTATTTGTTGGTGCGGCTGGCTGGTACGGGCCGTTTTCGGGGTGGGGGTTCACGTACGCTTTATTGAGTGGTGTGCGGTTCATATTTGTTGGTGCGGCTTGCTGATACGGGCCATTTGGGGAGGTGTTCGCGTATGCTTTATTGAGGGGTATGCGGTTCGTATTTGTTGTTGCGGCTCGCTCATACGCAATTTTTCCGTACGAATCATGCTTCAGGCGCAGCTACGTCTGCCCGTACAAATCGCGTACTCGGTCCCCGGTCTGGATCGTACTTGTTTGGTCATACGGCATGTTTACAAATCGTACGGTTTGAGTTCCGATGCCATTTCGTACGGGTCTTTGATTATGGTTCGTACGGTATGCTGATATTCAGACGTATTTTCGGGATACAGATCGTACTACGCAGTTCGGACGGTCTTTTTTCATTCGTACGGAGACGGCTATGAATACGATTCGTACCGTGGTTATTTCTCCCGAATCGGAATCGACTCCTTGATGTAGAGTTGCTTTATACAAACATCCCCCAAAATAATTCCTAACAGGTCAATGAACAAATCCTCAATACATGTCCCTGCGTTCATGCGATACCCACCATCGTTATATTACAACTATTGGAAATTTGCCTCACAAGGAATTTCGTCCTCTTCGATGGCCAATATTATCATCAAACTAAAGGGACATCAGTGGAGGCCATTTTTGCCCCCAACCTGGCCATACTTTATAGGACTCCCTTGAGACCAGATCGATTTTGTCTCCATTGAATCCTTTCCGCACTGCCATTTTAGTGTGGAAGAAATACATTGATGATGTTATTATAATCTGGCAAGACTCTGAGACTACTATGAAACAATTCCTTCATTGGCTAAACAGTAACCGTGAGGGGCTCAATTTCACGCTGTCACACAGCAAGACCACAATTCCATTCCTTGACCTCAACATCCAACATAAGGAAGGTACACTAATCACAATCCTATTCAGGAAACCCACTGAACGTAACTCACTCCAGAGATATGACAGCAACCTCTCACCTGCTCTCAGAGACTCACTACCCTACTCACAGTTCCTATGCATTAGAAGGAATTGTACACTGAAAGAGGATTACGTCAATGAAGCCAAAGTCCTAAGTAAAATATTGACAGCAAGAGGTTATCCTCGCAGATTAGTTTGCAACTCCCTGAGAAGAGCCTGGTATTGCCGAAGGGATTGCCTCCTAGAACCCAAAACTAAACACTCACAGAACCACATAGTATGTGTTACAACCTTCTCCCCCATTTCATATACCACACGTAAAAGCATTCTTAGACATTGGGAGGACATCAATGCAGGCATATTGAAAATAGATCGCCCATTGTGTGCATTTAAAAAAAAAAAACATAAAGCCCTATTTTGTCAGAGCAGCCTTGACAACTTCAACACGCACAGGTACACTCAATGACCATTGGGACTTGACCCCTCTCACTGGACATGTCAAGTGTGGGAACTGTATTGCATGCAAATTTACTATTCAATGCAAGGACTTTGTCTTTGGCAAAATCAAAACTGGATTGAAAGATTTTTCGAACTGCAACATTTGCATTGTTATATATGCAATTCTACATCCCTGCAATAAAACCTTTATTGGCCAAACCACACAAAAAGCACCAATAAGGATCTGCCAACATTGCAGCCGATTACGTTACAGAACACCCAATGCCCCTCTTGTGGAACATTTTCTGGCATCAGGCCATACATAGGACGACATGCGTTGGACCATCATCTGCGTGATCAAACAACCACCAAAAGGCACGGATCTCTCACAGCTCCTCAACAAGGAGGAACTTAAGTGGATTTTATGAACTGGTAGAATACACACTGGCCTCAATCACCTTGAGGATTTGGATTTTGGTAATTTAATCTGTTTTACTTTGCCGTTCTGTCACCTCTCTCTTAGAACTCCAAACTCTCTTTACAATATCCGTAATTGTTCTGTAAACCTCCTGGTGTTTAATTATTTTTCCTCTATCTTTCTTACATCTCGTTCTGACTCTTTTATGTAGTGTCTTGCATAAATCTAAGGGTAATTATCACTACCTTAACATTCACGCTGCACGAGTTCCTTCTCTCATTCACCACTACAAAATGGCTGCCTCCTTTAAGTAACCTTGTCTGTCCTTTATTTTCCTTATTTCCTTGATTCTGTCACATGATCTCATCATCCAATTAGCTCCCTGCCAATTTAAACTGCCTCCTCACCAGCAACTCGTTCCTTCATATCCCGATCCCGACAGGTAAGACATGTTGTAACAGAGGTTGTTCACAGGTAAGCACGCCCTGCACCCAATTCTCCTTGACTCACCTCCTTACTACCTAAATACTAAATCTCCACAAACTTTGGTTTAGATTGGCCTCAACCCCATTAATTGTCACTAGAGTCCACGGGCGTGGCTCAGAGGTTACTGGCTTGCCGTCCCTGATTTACAGCAGCCCACTGCAATAGGTAAGCCTCATTGCTTCTGCAATTGGTACTGTCTCACGTTGATCTCACCCTTCTGAATTGGCCACTCTCCTTCATTTAGGCCACTCTGATTTCGGGACCGCTCCACAGCGCGAACATTCCAAATGCCTCCATTGAGCTGTTACAGCCTTTATTAGGTAAGCTCCTTTCCTCCTTCGGCGTCCCGCCAAGCTCTTCGTCTTCTCTTAGATGCACATCACTTGTCACTTTTCATGTAGGTCGACTCTGACCCAGCATCCAACTGCACAGACAGCGGCCGCGGCTGTCTGCATCCTATACTCTCCTTGTACTTGGCCTGGACCTCTACTCGGTCTTCACCTGAAACAAACCTCCTCCAAGTCACTCTGACCTGGATCTAGGTATTATTGCTGCCCTCCTGCACTCTACCCACTGGCACTGTTTTCACACACTCTTCACCAATGCATGCGTTTGCTACTTTTTAAATTATTCCTTTGTTTCTCCTGCATAATCCCACACCTATTTTGCATTCAACACCAGCTTTTACTGGCACACTGCTAGTTTCGCAGGTTTTTCACCACTCACCAAGCTCTCTACTGAATTGCGCGTTCTATCACAGCACGCGCATGACTATGATTTTTAGCAAAATTGCTCATAATAGCTTAATTCTTTTACTCTTGCTTAGCAATTTGATACATTCTGCTCACTTCTCCTGGATCATTCTACTCACGTGCGATCTTCTTATATTGGTCTGATATACAGTGCCCTCACCAGTAACCAAGTTGTTTTCAAATTGTTTTCCGTCCGAGCCAACTTTCATATGTTTCTTTTTCTTTTTTCATCCTTTGTTCTCTCCTACGGTTTTATTTATTACAGGCAAAATGTATACAGGCATACCATTGATAATGTCCTGATGATGATCCTATATCTTTTGTAAGGATCGAAACGCCGTTGACTTGTTGTATGTGATATACACCTCTTTATATAATACTTATTATGTGTAATGGTGTCTCCACCATAATTTGTCTGTCCTACAAAAATGTGTCTCATACAAACAATTGACTCTGCCTGAGCCTTTTTGTTTCATGTTGTACGTCCTTCCCACTACGTTGGATACTGGGTTGTGACCCACTTTATTTGTTTCTTGCTGAATGTTGTGTATATTTTTTAAGCAACTATATATTAGAAACACCTGTCCGTCTGGAGAGCTGTAACATATAGTACTGATTGGGTCTATATATATTGTTTGCTCTCATTAATCCTTGTCTAGGGACCACTGTCTTTAAAATAATTGATTACCCAAGGTCCCTGGCAAACTTTGTTTGGGTTTCCTTGTTTTTTATGACATACTATACATAGTGATGACATTCCCTGCATAGTCCTTCCGGAGAAAAGGCTTCTGCCTGTTCACATGAAACACCATTTTCCCTCATGGTTCCTGTGTCCTCCAAGTACTGTACCTCAGAACTCCTTCCGAACTACCTTGTATGTTCTGCTTTGTTCTTGCACTGTGCCTGTAGCAGTTTGTAGAGTGTGAGCAACATGTACCGGAACTTCTTGTTTCTTGTTCCCGGTTTTACGAATCCCGGCCGGTCGGGCTCTGGGCCCGAATTCTGCCCAAATCCTGACCGATTCCTGCCATACCCCTACTTCTCAATGCCTTCAGCCGGGATCCACCGGCATCGGAGGTGAAGCTGATGGCATTGCCGCTACAGTAACCTACACCCTCAGCTAGGCCGTACCTCCAGCACACGGAGGAGGCACAGTGGGGCAGCGAGACAACCTTTGCCTATACCCATCCTGTCATCAATTATCCTCTTGTACAGCACTATGTTGAAGCAGACCAAGGAGGTGGTCTTCACCTGACCGGTGACGGGCAGCAAGTACGGGCAGGAGTAAAAGTGGCCGCGTGCACTGTGGAAGCAGGAGTCATCGGTAAAGCACCTGGGAGCAAAAAGGCATGTAAGGCTAGCCCCGCGGTCCCCCGTATTGGCCGAAGCGGCCAATAGTATTTTGGTGCAGCCTGTCTCGCGGGTCAGGGCCGGCCCTGTTGCTGCACATCATTGGATGATCTAAGCTTTTACCACCTGAGTATATTGCATAATGCTCTTCTATGATCCCAGGAAAGGCCATCAATTTAGCATAACTTTTTCCTCAGTATGCAAGGGTGAAGTCTAGGGAGGATAAAAAGACAGTTGTTCACATACTAGCTTTTTTAATACATACTGAGTGACTGTGTTCTGTAAAATGGCTCGCTCTACATAAAGCGCGTATATAAATTGCCTTACTTATAGGCCTTGTTAGTGACTCTCCCATCTGCAAGGAAATCTAATAACTATCGCTTGAGTCTCCTTGGTCTTTTTCTATTACTCTAAGGTGAATTCTATGGGATTAAAAAAATTAAGAAACAGAACAGTATTTATGAAAAGACTGGGAACGATGCAATCTCAGAGAAGGAGCAAATCTTGATCAGCCCATATCGGGACACTTCCAGTATCACTCACAATACCTGAATTTTTCATCTCCTGCACACCTTCTTTAAAAAAGGAACAATAACTTTCTATAAAACTAGAAGACCAAAGAGAACTGATGGGAAAAATGGCAAATGCATCATTCTTAAGCACAGAACTTAAGAACGAAGAGATTGAAGGACCCATTTTTCCTGGCTCAGTTGCAGTCGTTTATCAGTATCAAACCGTACCTTCAACTGTGACAACATGCATTCCTGCAATAGAGTTTACTCTCCCATACTTAAATTTGAGCCAGGTTACTTTCATGTCAGCAAAGAAAATTCTAAAGAAAACTCTCCAATTATTCAATAGCACGCCAAGTCAGTAACCCTTCGAATCCAGATCAAAATGTATCCCTTTGGTTGGGTTGGGTGGGGGGCCTGACCTTGTTGAAGGTAACTGGAAACAGACATTTAGCCATGCTGTCTCTGAGTCTTCTCGTTGCACTCCTTATGCAGTTTAACTTTCTTCCTTGATTCTTCAATATAATTTTTGTTTTTCAATCTGCAGGCGCTTTACCCTTTACCCTGCGCCATACTGGGAAAAACAATATAACATACTCACAATTACCTTACTGAACCACATCCACCAGGCACTCAAGATTGATGGACAGTTCAAGAGGAATGCAGATGCAACTCCCAATTTGGCAACACAATATCATTTTTTCTCTTTAATCATTAGAACTGTGTGAGTTGTTTATGTTTGTTTACTTGACTCCTGCAGATATTTTTATTTTATTTGCTATCTTTCAAACCTCAGTACAACAGAACATATTGCAACTTGGGTCTCTCTGGGAGCAGATGGACAATTTGATTTGGTTCATCTGTACTACTCATCATCATTTCTCCATTTTCTTTTCCTCCCATAACAGATTTATGATGGTCGGCTGCCAAGATAAATGGTGTCCTTGTGTAATGTTTGTCTTTGTTAAGCCTTTCCCTCAAATCCCCCTTCCCATCCATTCATTGAACCCCTAACCTTCTTCCAGTGTGCTATGTGATTTATTGAGGTGTGACTAAATTAAATTTACACCATTCATTGATCACACACTTGGGGGACGGATGTGGTGAAAGCAACACCAACTCACCCCAGGGTGAGGATCTTCTTCAGCTCTAAGAACAGCCCACACTAGCAATATTATAAATATTTAGACTCCCCACCCATGCACAGCATTCAATATTTAAAAAAATTTCAGAGGAACATAATATACAATTGCCAGTATCATCATCCTTCCGGCATTGTATTGCGGGTGTGAAAGGTTATGCTTTTTCACTTCATAGCTCAAGCCAACTTCATTTTGTAATTTTTACTAGCTCACCATTCTGATTGTTTTAATGTAGTATTGCTTATCATATTTTCTTTTGTTTTTAACATTGTAAAGCACATCAAATGTGTTGTTGACTCAATTTTTGATATATGGTTACTTCCAGATGCAAGGGACTTATCCTGGCTCTCCATAGAGTTACTAGCCGGGAGTGAAATACATCACCTGGAAACAGATTCTTTCTTCAAAGGTGGGTGGTTACACATCTATGTCTTTCACTGCCCTCTTATGTGATTTTTCTTTAATAAACCACACCGAAATAGTACTTCTAACACCATTACTTCTCCCTAGGACAACTTACTTGCTGAATCACAGGCAACCGGGAACCACTCCTTCAAATCGAGAATAAATATTTTGAAAACATTGAGGAAAGTGATTTTCAATAACTGGAAGCATTCATACCACTCAGAATATTAAATCGACCATAGCCTTGAGAAAACACATATTAGGTCTAACTGCCCTCCTGAGATTTTGGAACATGTACTATACTGGGGCAGGTATATTGACAATGTCTTTACAACTTCAACAGGGAACACAGGACTTCTAAATGTACTATTTGAACTTCTTAGTAAGAATACATACAATCTTTCATTCACAGACAACGTGAACCGTAAATAGATTGAATTCCTGGATGTCATCATATATGCAGAGGGTTCCAGGATTGCTCAAAACCTTTTAGAAAGTCCACAGCATGCAAGTCCGTTTTACATGCTGACAATGCACACTCAGCACCACAGAATACTGCCATTCCACTGCGGGAAATGACATGCTTGTGAAGAAATTTCAGTGATGACCACATTTTTATGAGGGAACTAGACCAATTAGACTCTCGGCTCAAAGGCAGGGGATATTCAGAGAACATCCTAGCTAAATCACACACCAAGGGCCCGATGTAGGTAAATGGGTTTTTCCGATTTCAAAATACAGAGGCGGGCCGAATCGGTATTCAGAAATCGGAAAACGAGATGTAGGAAAAAAACTCCGAAAAAATACCGAATCGGTCGGCATCGGTATTGTGATTCGATACGTACCGAATCGGCACGGACCGATTCGGAAAGTACCGAATCGGCTACCACCGAATCGGAAATTACCGATTCGGCAAAATCCGATTCGGCAATTACCGATTCGGAGGTCGTAATACACCCCCATGGCCAAAAAGCCCATAGGAATGCATTGAACGATCCGAATCGGTAAAATCCGATTCGGTTAAATCCGATTCGGTAAAATCCGATTCGGTAAAATCCGATACAGCCAATGAGGTGGATCCACCCTCCCCCACCCAAGCAGGGAGTGGCAACCCAGGCAGGTGCAGCTCATTAAGAACATTCTGGAGAGCCAGCCTGAGCTGAACACTCACAGTGAGCAGCAGTGGGAGCAGGAGGCAGAGAACTGTGGAGAGCAAGATGGCAAACACCAGTGAGAGCCAGAAGGCTGGCCAGAAGAGAAAGCCAAAGTTCAGTAGCATGGAGCTGCAGGTGTTGGTGGAGGAGGTGGTGAGGGTGCACAGGCAGCTCTTCGGGAGGCTGCCCCTCACTGTGCCGGACAGCACGAAGAGGAGGCTCTGGAGTGAGATAGCAGAAAAGGTCAACGCAGTAGGTGTCACCCCCAGGTCCCTTGATGACCTTAAAAAACGCTTCTATGACATTCGCAGCCTGACCAAACGAAAGATGGCTGAGATCCAGAGGCAAGCTGGACTGACAGGTGGGGGTAGGAACCCGGCGCCACCCCTCACTGAGCTGGAGGAACTGGTGTCCAGCACCATCGAGAGGGAGTGTGTGACAGGAATCGGGACCCTGGATAGCTCAGCCAGAGCTACAGCTACAGGTAAGAAGCATGCGCATCATGACACACCCTACCAGACACCTCCCCTTTAGACACAATGCACAGGCAAACCCCAGCCCAGTACTGTAACCAACATACAAGAGAAAAGCATCATGGTATATGTAGTCAGCAGAAGTTAGCAAAATATGGCAGTGCAGAACCACAAGATAGAAAAGAGTGGAACACATTCAAAGGAGATGCAAGGACATGTGCAATGCTTTAATTGTAGTGACTGTAATACATCGGCACTCAATTTAAAAATGCTTCTTTATACCTAGGGGCACCATCAGGCGGAGGACCACATGCTACAGAGGCACCAGCACCAGCACCAACTACCAGTGCGGTGGCAGGGCCTAGCACGAGTCAGGCTGCCGAGGAGGAGGAGGAGGACAACAGCATTGACCAGGGTAATGAGGGAGACCTGGTAATCGACTATGCATTCCTACACTCCCCACAAATGTCAGGCACACCCCCCTTGCTGTTCTCCCCTGAGAACTCTCCGACAAGGGCCCACCCTGCACCTACACCACCTCCTGCCACGAGTATGGCTGTGGCTCCAGTCAACCCTGTCCAGGGAGCAGCGGCTCAGGCCCCGGCCACCACCACACCCACACCAGTGGCACCCCAGCCCACACAGCAGTGCGGCAGCAGCAGTACCCGGAGGCGTGCCATTTCAAGCACTGCAGTGCCGGCACCGGAGGGCAGTGTCTTCCAGGGCCTTGAAGGCAGCATGGTAAAAATCCAACGGCAGCAGGCAAAGTCCATCATGGCCTGCCAGCGCCAGCCCCCGCAGCACAACCTGCAGATGGGCGAGATGGTGAAGGGTTTCAAGGCATTTGTAGACACTAACAAGGAGGTTGCTGCAGGTCTTGGCAGGCTGACCACAGCCATAACACAGTTATGTGAAAGACTTGAGGAGCACGAGCACGAGCGCAGGCGGGATGCCCGCGTGCAAAACCGCTCCATCAGCCGCCTTGCTGCTGCGACCGCGCAACTGTGTCAGCGTGGTGCCAATATGGAGGCAAGTCTGACACAAAACACCGCCGAGGTCACCAGGGGAATGGCCCGCATCACTACAGCCATGGAGGCAATGATAATCTCCAACACTGCCGCCAATCCAGCCCTGGACCTGGGGGATGCTGGGGACAGCAGCAGCCGCAGCAGCCCGGCCAGCGCTGCGTCAGAGCCGCGCAGGAGCACAGGCGCTCCGCAGAAGCCGCAGGACATGCGGAAGGGGGTGAGGCACACCCCAGTGGGGCTGCCAAGCGCTCCAAGAAGTAGGCTTGCCAGGGCGGGTGAGGCAACCCGGACCTTGGACATTTGTTTTCTTTACTTTTACATATTATTTTGTTGCACATCAGTGCAGTAACGGTGTTGCAACATTATAAAAATTTGCTTTTCCCCACAACCATTTACCTGTCTGTGCATCTGTACTCACTCAGAAATAGTTTTCTGTAATCTCCTCACGTCTGTATCTGCCATCACTTGGCGTAGACACCCCAGCAGGCTGTGTTAGTGGCACAGCATCGTCGTCGTCATGGTCCTCGTAGTCAGACAACTCCACCTCAGTGCCCTTCTTCACCGCAAGGTTGTGCAACATTGCACAGACAGCTATGATCTTGCAGCAGGTGATGGGGGTATACTGCCTTGCACCTCCACTCTTGTGCAGGCATCTGAATCTACTTTTCCAGATGCCAAAGGTCCGTTCAACTACATTCCTTGTGCTTTTGTGGGCCCGGTTATACCTCCTTTGGCTGGGTGTGGAGGGGTTGAGGTAGGGGGTGAGTATGAAAGAGCGGAGGGCATATGCACTGTCGCCTGGAAGGAAAAGGGGTAACATTACTCACATGCATACATGTATCAACCCTAGCTACTTTGTGTTATGGGGGTCTGATGATGTGTCTCACCTAGGAGGTATCCTTCACCAAATTCGCCAGCCATCAGCCGTGCATAGATGCCGCTCTGTTGAAAAATGTAGGAGTCGTGGGTACTCCCTGGGAATTTTGCTACCAGGTCTGTGATGGTGCACTTCGCATTGCAGATCACCTGCACGTTGATGGTGTGCGTAGACTTCCGATTGCGGTAGAGGTATTCTGTGTCAGCTGGGGGGCATCTATGCAGCCAATGATTTGGGGAAATTGTGCCATCTGGTAGAAGTCAGCTTTAGTTTGTAGCAGTTCTGCGTGGGTTGCAGGGAAAGAGATGTATTGGTCCATCCTGTGTATCATGGCGTCAAGGAATGTGTGGAAGAACCTTGACAGGCTGCTCTGGGTCACTCCTCCTACCGCCGCAACTCCACTTTGATAGCTGCCAGACGCAAGCAGGTGTAAGCTGCATAGCACCTGGACGTGTGCTGGGATGGCGTGTGCCCTTGGGGTGGGGTGGTCCAACAGTGGTTTGAGGTCCCTGATGAGCTCCAGAATAGTGTCTGAGTCCAGCCTGTACCTCTGTAGGATCTCTGCCTCTGTGAGCATGAACAGGGTGATCCTCTGTCTGTAGACCTGTTCCTCTCTTTGCCATTCCCTCTGTCCTTCCTGCTGTAGCCGTAGCCGCCTCGCAATGACATAAAAAGCTGCCATCCTGCAAGTTGCAATGCATTTTGGGTCTGTTTTTATGGGTTGGAGTTGGTTACCACCTGATTGTAATCCATGGTAAATACCGAGTGAATAATACCGATTTTGAGCCGAAATCGGTGTTTCTGTGCTTCCCTACATCTCCCCATCTGTCCAAATCGGGGACTTTCCCGATCGGTGATTCTACCGATTCGGTAGGTTATCCGATTCGGCTTATGTCCGATTCGGTGTCACTTCCGAATCGGTACATGGACCGATTCGGATATATTCCGAATCGGTGTCACTACCGAATCGGCACATGGACCGAATCGGATATTTTCCGATTCGGTGTCACTACCGAATCGGTACATGGACCGAATCGGATATTTTCCGATTCGGTGTCACTACCGATTCGGTACATGGACCGAATCGGTATTTTAATCCGATTCGGTGTGTTACCGATTCGTTACATTTCCGATTTTCGGTATGTACGTATCGGATTATTTTCGATTCGGTACTCATTCCGATTCGGTTTTTGGACCGATTTGGACTTTTTTCTTTGACCTACATCTCAATGGCAGTATACCGATCGGTAAGGGCCCAAAATCGGTATTTTCAGCCGTTACCGATCGGTAACGGCCTACCTACATCGGGCCCCAAGATATTAAGAACGAATCATGACTCACGTTTGAAACGAAATCCTAAAAAATGTTTGCCATTGGTCACAAGATACTGTGCACAAAGCCAGAGCATTTACAAAATACTAAACAAGCACTGGCACATACTGGAATTTGACCCCACAATGAAAAAGTACATATCATAGATACCAATGGTAACATACAGCAGGGGCATGACACTAAGGAACCTACTATGCCGCGTTGTTTGTATTGCCACTGCTGCCACTTACCGGACCCTCAGCGCTGTTTGGGAGGAAACCTTTGCTGCTTGGGGAAAGACTGCTGCTGCCATCGTGGCTCTGCTGCTCTTGCTGCCCCTTTGACACCGGGATCATCGTATTGGGACTACATTTCCCAGCACTCCATTGGGTGCAGGTCTAGCGTGCGTCAACGAGAGCGCCCAGAGGTGCTCATAAACACCGAAGCCCTGACACGGTGTGGCGATTGCGAAGATGAAAGGGTTGAATTCCTGCTATATGGTGAAAACGGGCAGGTGGCAAAAAACTACGACTCCCAGACTGCCCTGGGGGAGTCTTGTGAGCACTAAGCCCCTCCTTCCCCAGAGAAAGGTGCTTGTCAATTGTTCCTGCAGTTCGAGTCGAGGGATGGGCGGATGGTGATCCCCGCCGGATTCCAGCGAGAAGAAGTTCAGCGCTTAGCAGAGGAATCGTGTTTGGAGACTGTGTGGTGAAGCGGACATTCGCCAAGCGGTATTTTTGTGATTTTGAGAAGGAGCGCGGGCTCGCCTCCTTCCGATTGTAGAATCGTATCCTGGACTCTGAGAAGAGTTGTTCAGTTAAGGGTAGCCGCGGAGTCGTTCTAGTGCACATCAGCGCTACAGTGACACGCGAGTAATCTAGCCGGGTTGTCGTGCGCGCGTGTTTATCTAACGCGAGCCGAGAACAGGCTAAAAGTGCAAAGAAGAACGTTTATAGATCCTGCGCGGCTGCGCTAAGGAAGCATGTGTATTCTGCCCGTCAGAGGGAAAGTTGAACTCGAGTTCCAAGGCAAAATGAAATATATGTATTTTGAAATCCTTTTTGGGAAAATGGAGTCCGTGTTGTGCTGTTAAACAACGACAGGAGAGCAGAAGAATTAGAAGCATCGTTTGTTTATGATTTTTTGCTTGGTGGTGTAAACCTATTATTGTGGAACTGAAGGTCTGAGACTTTGGGAATTATCCTATGTATATAAAGGACATTTGATGAGGAAAGGAGTTAGAGGACACCTTCCATTAGAAGCCCTTTCAATAGGAGTTGTGGTGAGTGATAACATAATCTCACTTGATATTAGTATTAAGTATAGTTGGAACCTGAAGGGTAATAGTGTGTTTGTTCCCCTTTCAGATACCCGTGAAGGTGTACAGAGCTGTCCTTTAGACCCAGTCCATTCTGAGACGAAGCGCAGAGAAGCACAACCATCTCTACGTTTCCACATCTGCTTCTTCTCTCCTTTTTTCCCTTCTTTGCACAAAGTCAGACAGAGGTATTTTCTTTACTCTGTTGGGGGTTGTGCAAGCCGGGAGTCTAGGCTCTAGCATCTATCATCGTCTCTGCTGGGACAAGAGTAAGGTTAGTGGCGTGGATGTTCCTTGTGCTGCTGCCAGTCCCGACAGATTGACAAGCCCAAGTAACAAGACCCAGCCCGGACGATGAACGTTGAAAGTGTATTAAATTCCGTGGTGGAGAGCCTTGCGGCTCTTCAGCAGGAAGTCACCACTTCACGCACCGAGAGTCAGGTTCTATATAAGGAACTGGGGGTCCTTAGGAAAGAGATGTCCGAATTGTCCAGTAAGGGTAACAAGGGGGCTTCTTATATCAAGCCGGCCACTTTACAACCCCCTTCCACTTCCACCACCCCTGTGTCCCAGGGTGCTGAAGGGGGTGGGTTCACAGTGTCCACACCCTCCTCTTCTTCGGATGCAGTTCCTACAGTCCATGTGATACAGAATACTGGAATTCCACTGGCCCCTCCTGAAAGGTTTTACGGGGATCCCCGTAAATTTGAGACATTTTTAAACCAATGTAGATTGCACTTTCTGTGCAAACCGGGGGTGTTCCAAGAGGATACAACAAAGACCGCGTTTATGATGTCCTACATGGGAGGCAATGCAGCAAGTTGGACAATACCTTTGCTGGAGAGAAATGATCCGGTATTGCATGATTTTGATGATTTCTGCTTGGAGTTGAGACGCTTGTTCGACAGAAAACTCCATATGTTGTCTCTGGATAGAGAGTTATTGACATTGCGACAAGGGTCCCAAGATCTGCTTTCCTATATTACTTCCTTTAATCGTCTCGTGGTCGAGACAGAATGGCCTACTGCTAAGAGGATCTCTATTTTCTACCAGGGGCTTCGGGGGGAGCTTAAAGACGTATTAGCTCAAGTAGTACAACTTCCCACGACCTGTGAAGAACTGATTGATTTGACCGTTCAATTGGATCATCGCCTTCTGGAAAGACGGGGTGATAGAGGCAGAGGAGACGGCCGTTTTTTCTACCCACGTCCCCGGAGTAACATAGAAGACCACCCGAAGATGCCCGAAGGGGTCGAACCTATGCAAATAGGAGGTATTAGGGGCCCCCTTTCCAAGGAAGAAAAAGACAAGAGAAGGAGACTTAAGCAGTGCCTCTACTGCGGAAAGGGCGGTCATTTTGTTAAAGATTGTCGAGCAAGGAACGTATTCCCTGGAAGATCGACGGCATCTCCTTCACAGGCTGTCGTACAAGCGGGAAGACCGGCGGAAAACTAACATGCCCAAATCAGGAGGAGGTCGCTGCCTTGGGTTATTTACCGCCAAAGATCTCATTTACACTCGCGAATACCTTGCATCCTGCAGTGGCCCACATGAATCTAAAAGTAACTTTATGGGTCACTTCCAGTGATGCTATGGAAATTGATGCACTACTTGACTCAGGAGCAACTGGTAACTACATTGACCAAGAATACGCTATGAAAATTGGGATTGTATGTGAGAAGAAGGAGAAACCGGAACTGGTCAAAGCAGTGGATGGGACGGTGTTGTCATCTGGTCCAGTCTCTTATCATACACAAGCACTGCGGATGCAGACAAATCAAAACCATCATGAGATGATACAATTCGACTTGATAGACGCGCCCCAGTTCCGTCTCATATTGGGTATGCCGTGGCTGACGCTTCACGATCCTCAAGTCAGCTGGGCAGCACGCACTATAACCTTATCCTCTGCATTTTGTAAGGCGAATTGTAGACAGGAAATGTCTAGTACTGAAGAACCACAAGCTACGCCTTCAGTTTGCCTGGCTTCTGGATGTTCTATCGGACCATACTGCTGTGCCACCGCTCTCCCTGATGAATACCAGGAGTTCAGCTCTTTGTTTGACAAACAGAAGGCCACCGATCTGCCACCACATCGTGTCTACGACTGTAGAATTGATCTCATTCCGGGGGCTGATATTCCTTGTAGCCGAGTCTACGCCCTTACTGAAAGAGAAACCGTGTATTTGCGGAATTACCTTGATGAAAATCTGGCTACGGGGTTCATCCGTCATTCTACATCGCCTGCTTCCTCGCCGATGTTTTTTATTCCCAAGAAGGATTGCGAGGAATTGAGGCCATGCATTGATTACAGGGCCATTAACAGAATGACGGTAAAAAATCGTTACCCTCTGCCACTTATACCAGTACTCTTGGACCAGCTGAAGGGAGCTCGATTCTTCACAAAACTCGATCTTCGAGGGGCGTACCATTTGGTTAGAGTTAAGAGTGGAGACGAGTGGAAAACCGCGTTTAGAACTAAATTCGGATTGTTCGAGTACCTTGTGATGCCCTTTGGGCTCTGTAACGCCCCTGCTGCCTTCCAATACTTCATGGATGAGGTACTACGTGGGTGTCTGGAGACATTCTGCATCGTGTATATAGATGACATTTTGATCTATTCATCTACCCTGCACGAACACGTGGATCATGTGAAAACTGTGTTACATCGCCTACGGCAAAATTCCTTGTACGCCAAACTCGAAAAATGTCTTTTTCACGTGAAGGAAGTGTCCTTCCTTGGTTACATCATCTCAGCCCAAGGCTTCCAAATGGATCCCAGTAAAGTGGAGGCTATCGTAGGATGGGGTACGCCCAAGAACGTCAAGGCAGTACAGAGTTTCCTTGGTTTTGCCAACTACTACCGTCGGTTTATCCAGGATTTCTCCAAGATAATTCAACCTATATCTAGTCTACTGAGAAAGAACACTGTGTTTTGTTGGAACTCTGCAGCAGAGAGGTCGTTTCAATATCTCAAGGAACAGTTCACACAGGCTCCTATCCTGCGCCACCCTGATCCACAGATACCTTTCGTCTTGGAAACCGATGCCTCCCTGTATGCCATTGGCGGAATACTATCACAGCGTCACCCCGAAACAGGTCAATTGCATCCAGTGGCCTATTTCTCGAGGAAACTTACCCCTTGCGAGATCAATTATTCCGTTACGGATAAAGAACTTCTCGCCATAAAACGGGCGTGTGAGGAATGGCGGCACTATCTGTTGGGAGCCATGCACACAGTCGAAATTTACACCGATCACAGAAACCTGTTGTTCCTTAAAACCGCTAAGGCTCTTACTCCCCGGCAATTGAGGTGGACTCTGTTCTTTTCGGACTTTGATTTTGTTATCAAATATAGACCAGGGCCTCAAAATGGGAAAGCTGACGCTCTTTCCCGGATCGGGGAAACGGCAGAGCAGAGTACCGAGAAGGAAGATGAACCTCCCCTGATCCTTCGGGAAACCGACAACCCGTCTTCCTTGATCGCCTTGATATCTACACCGGAATTCCTGGATGATGTGCGGGTGGCACTTGCAAATATGGACGTGCAAGGTTGGATACAGGAGGATCCTGACCACCGAACGGAAAAGGACGATCTTGCTTATCAAGGATTAGCCATTTTTGTCCCCACTGAACCTTTGCAACTAAAAGTATTGTCATGGATCCATGATTCTCCATTGGGTGGACATTTGGGTATCTATAAAACAATTGCAGGGGTGGAACGCACTTTCTGGTGGCCTAAACTGAGAGAAGCTGTGAGACATTATGTGATGAACTGTGCTGTTTGCATTCAAGGGAAGGCCATTCATGTTAAACCTGTTGGATTGCTCCGACCACTCCCTATTCCGCCTAAACCATGGCATACTGTGTCAATGGATTTCATCGTAGAAATGCTACCGTGTGAGGGGAAAACGGTGATCTTAGTGGTCATTGACCATTTAACAAAGATGGGACATTTCATTCCCCTGAAAGGACTGCCTACCTCTGTAGAATTGGCGCATGTGTTCTTGCAAAACATAGTTCGTGCCCATGGGATCCCTTGTGTGATTATCACCGATCGAGGTACTCAATTTACCTCTCATTTTTGGACAGCCCTCTGTAAAATCCTGGATGTTGATGCTAGGCTCTCTTCGTCCTATCACCCTCAGACGGACGGGAAAACGGAACGCCTGAATCAGACGTTAGAGCAATACCTTCGCTGCTTTGCCTTACAGAACGATACGGAATGGACTACCTTGATATGGATGGCGGAATTCGCATACAACAACGCCATTCATTCCACTTTGGGCTGTTCCCCTTTCTTCTGTCTGTATGGCTATCACCCTAATGCACTGCCTTTTGAGGTGCCTGTTCACTCCCCGGTGCCCAGCATACACGAACATCATGCACATCTCAGGGCGGTGTTAGTTGAGGCACGACACAGTTTAGTGAACGCTCAGTCTTCTCAGAAACGTTTTGCTGACAATAGGAGGTCTTCTGCTCCCGAGTATGTGGTGGGGGATAGGGTGTGGCTTTCCACAAAACATTTACATCTGAAGGGAGAGAACAAGTTGAAGCCTAGGTATGTGGGGCCCTATGCCATTGAGAGGGTCATTAACCCTGTGGTGGTACGACTGACACTCCCTGATACTTGGAGAATCCATCCCGTCTTTCACGTTTCTCTGCTCCAACCCTGTCCTGTTAGTACTAGGTTGTCTGATAGACCCCTTCCCGTTGAGGTTGATGGTCAGGAGGAGTATGAGGTGCATTCGATTCTGGACTCCCGTATGGTGAGAGGGCGGATTCAGTACTTGGTTGAGTGGAAAGGGTTTGGCCCTGAAGAGAGGACTTGGGAACCTGTGCGTAATCTCCATTGTCCTGAGTTGGTTGCTCGTTTTCATGAACTGTATCCTGGTAAGCCTGGGCGACCGCCGGGACGGCTGTCCTCAAGAGGGGGTTCTGTGGCGATTGCGAAGATGAAAGGGTTGAATTCCTGCTATATGGTGAAAACGGGCAGGTGGCAAAAAACTACAACTCCCAGACTGCCCTGGGGGAGTCTTGTGAGTACTAAGCCCCTCCTTCCCCAGAGAAAGGTGCTTGTCAATTGTTCCTGCAGTTCGAGTCGAGGGATGGGCGGATGGTGATCCCCGCCGGATTCCAGCTAGAAGAAGTTCAGCGCTTAGCAGAGGAATCGTGTTTGGAGACTGTGTGGTGAAGCGGACATTCGCCAAGCGGTATTTTTGTGATTTTGAGAAGGAGCGCGGGCTCGCCTCCTTCCGATTGTAGAATCGTATCCTGGACTCTGAGAAGAGTTGTTCAGTTAAGGGTAGCCGCGGAGTCGTTCTAGTGCACATCAGCGCTACAGTGACACGCGAGTAATCTAGCCGGGTTGTCGTGCGCGCGTGTTTATCTAACGCGAGCCGAGAACAGGCTAAAAGTGCAAAGAAGAACGTTTATAGATCCTGCGCGGCTGCGCTAAGGAAGCATGTGTATTCTGCCCGTCAGAGGGAAAGTTGAACTCGAGTTCCAAGGCAAAATGAAATATATGTATTTTGAAATCCTTTTTGGGAAAATGGAGTCCGTGTTGTGCTGTTAAACAACGACAGGAGAGCAGAAGAATTAGAAGCATCGTTTGTTTATGATTTTTTGCTTGGTGGTGTAAACCTATTATTGTGGAACTGAAGGTCTGAGACTTTGGGAATTATCCTATGTATATAAAGGACATTTGATGAGGAAAGGAGTTAGAGGACACCTTCCATTAGAAGCCCTTTCAATAGGAGTTGTGGTGAGTGATAACATAATCTCACTTGATATTAGTATTAAGTATAGTTGGAACCTGAAGGGTAATAGTGTGTTTGTTCCCCTTTCAGATACCCGTGAAGGTGTACAGAGCTGTCCTTTAGACCCAGTCCATTCTGAGACGAAGCGCAGAGAAGCACAACCATCTCTACGTTTCCACATCTGCTTCTTCTCTCCTTTTTTCCCTTCTTTGCACAAAGTCAGACAGAGGTATTTTCTTTACTCTGTTGGGGGTTGTGCAAGCCGGGAGTCTAGGCTCTAGCATCTATCATCGTCTCTGCTGGGACAAGAGTAAGGTTAGTGGCGTGGATGTTCCTTGTGCTGCTGCCAGTCCCGACACACGGCGCGGGACGCGTTGTTTGTATTGCCACTGCTGCCACTTACCGGACCCTCTGCGCTGTTTGGGAGGAAACCATTGCTGCTTGGGGAAAGACTGCTGCTGCCATCGCGGCTCTGCCTGTCTTGCTACCCCTTTGACACCAGGATCATCGTATTTGGGACTACATTTCCCAGCACTCCATTGGGCGCAGGTCTAGCGCAACAACGAGAGAGCCCGGAGGTGCTCATAAGCACCGGAGCCCTCATGCGGCGCGGGACGCGGGCGTGCCCAGGCCAAGGGCGGGCCCTTCTTTGCCCGTCTGTGGCTGGCTGAGGCTGGGCTGGGCCTAATCTCTTGGTTTTGCAGCCGAGATTGGGACAACACTTGCAATCAGTAAAAGCTTAACCCGTCTTTATTATCTTCCTGGCATTTTGTTGAATTGACTTGTGACTGTGGATTAATCAGCCGATCCGAAGCAGTGACTTTTTTTTAATTTTATTTTTTTTGCAGGGAAGGGTGGTTTCATTGTTCATCCTATTATATTGGATTGTATTAATTGAGTTCTCCTCTTGCGCTCTATAAAGTTGGTAACTTTGAAGGGCCATGGGGAAAAGGAAAATGTTGAGCCCGAAGGTTTCTCTGGGTAAAAACGGTACACCGGCCTCACAACAATCTCTATTAAGTTACCTTACGGGGGCTATGGGGGCCTTAAACAAACAGATCTCCTCAGTAGAAGAATCGATAGAGGCTGGTTCTTCCCGTTTATCCACTGAATTAGAGCAATTAGTCGAACACGTGTCACCAAGACAAAGTAGTGCCCCTAAAAACCACATGAATGGTTGTATTCAAAACATTTCCGATGACATATTAATAAGTGAATCTGATTCATTTTCACAGCCCCCGCAGAAAAAGCACAAGACTCCATCCTGTTCTGATAGCACTTGTATCGTAAAGGGCCCTACTGCGAAGGACAAGAACCCCTCAGACGCAACCACAACCACTATAACTAAACCCATTTACCATGGGAAAAAAAAGGCAACAGTGAGGAAAGGTTCCTATTGTCAGGTCCATGCCAGTTGCAGGTTTGAAATCCACTTCAGCAGCGGTTTACAAGGTCAGTGGTAACCCTTCGCCTCAGCTTTCAATTTGGAGTTGGAGTCAGAGGCAGGCCCAAGCTAGTTATCGAAATGATTGGCAGGATACGCTTCCTGATTGTTCCGTCTAGGTTCCAGGTTAGCGTTCCAGTTTTTCTTAATGGTCCGCCATTTCGTGCGTTCGCACGTATTATGCAGCGCACTTCAACTGAATAATTCCTGGCGGTTGGACGTTCTGAAGTTAGCTCCTGTCATTAGTTTTTTCCGAGTTAGTTTTTCCTTAGCTGCTGAGCATTCTCGTCAGTTCAGCCTTCCGGTAATTCCAGCATTGATCTTCAGCTACGTTGTCAGGTATTTTACTGCCTCGGCTTTCCACCCGAAGCTCCGCATCTCTGAGGTGTTCTGCGGAGTTCGGTCGGGAGCCGGCAGTTGGTTGCCATTCTTCTGGGCAATATTTTGGAACGCTTTCCCCTCCTCTCTGAGCCAGTGTGAGAGAGTGGGAAGGAGTTAAGCATTTACAGTGTCGTGAGGCATAAGGTTGCATGGATATTAATGCTGTCCTTATAAACGCTTTGAGGCAGAAGACAGCTGAGCAGTACTATCTTGGACTATCTCCTTCCTGAAAAGAAGAGTAGCGCTCAGTAGAGAACATTTTCGTAAGGAAGTCTTAAGTCCTAATCTAGTCAAATTCAGACAGCATATGTGCAACTTCGAAACTCAAGAGGCATTGCAGGCGTCCTTCTGTGAAGTGAACAGTTGACGACCAGTGAATAGTGAGCAGTTTGAAACTTTGTGATTAAGCACTTCTTCTGTACTGAATGAGCTTTTTCCTACCAGCTGCAAGTATATAGGAGTATCTCATATATGCATATAGTGAATACTTGTATTTACCACCACAACAAGACTCTTTATTCAGCGTAGACTCATTCTCAGAACTGCGTACTACAATCTGCTGATGAGACTTTTAATTACGTTTTTGCAGACAATCATTCTTAATAGAGAGTGGCTTAACTCCACACAAACACAGGGTGTCACATTCCAAACTGAGTTGCTTGAACTGTTGTAATCGTTTGTTAAATGTTTACAGGTGTACTCCAGCTTCCTGAATTCAAGAGGTAGCGGTAGAAGACACCAGTGTGGCAGTCTCTCTTGTTATTCACTTCCCCTTTCCCTTTCATTCCTGGGCTTGGAGTCCTCCGGGTACTGGGGTGTTTGGGAATCTGGAAATATTCAGCTTTGAAGCCTTGGTCACCCGCTCCCACGGAATCAGGAAATTCAGGTACTGCTTCTGACAGATTGAAGTGCCTAAAGTTACCTTCCGTCTGAGCGAGATGGCAGAAGGTTTAGACGTAAAGGTTTTGGCTTCAATTTTAGAGGGGTTACAGAAACAGTTGAATGAAACTAGGGAGGAGGTTAGGAAGTCCAATCAAGAAGCAAGTTATTTGCGTCGGAGGATAGATGAGCTTTCTGTGAGTCCAAGTCCAAATTTTGGGAGTATCAAGCCACAAACCTTTGCTCCTTCTCTATCTTCCTCTTTTGAGTTAACTACTCAGGTAGTGCATGCCATGTCCCCCACAATTCCATTGCCCCCCCCGAGAGGTTTCAGGGAGATCCCCATAAGGCACAGATCTTTCTTACCCAGTGCTCCTGGCATTTCCTTTGTAAGCCCATTTTGTTCAAGGAGGATCAGTCTAAAGTGGCGTTTGTGCTGTCCTACCTGAGTGGTGATGCTGCGGTGTGGTCCCTGCCTCTGGTGTCTTCTAATGATCCGGTGTTGTACAAGTTTGAAGACTACAAGACTGAATTTTTGCGCATCTTCGATCGAAGAACAATTTCTCAGACCACGGATAACGAGTTATTGGATTTGAAGCAAGGAAATAGGGATCTGGTGGCGTAGCCTGCGCAATTCAACAAGTTGATCGCAGAAACCAGTTGGCCAGAGGCTAAGAGGGCGGCAATTTTTTACAGAGGTTTGAAGGATGAGTTGAAGGATGGATTGGCCAAATTCCAAAGAGGCCAAGGGATGTATCTGAACTCATTGATCTTGTGCTTCAAATTGACCAGCGGCAAGCAAAAAGACGTAACGAACGTCGGAAGGATGTCAGAATCCTCCCTCCGCGATTTGATCGTGTTAGGTCGGAGTCAGTCAAGAACCAAGAAGGTCATTCCAGTGAAGAGCCAATGCAAGTTGGAACAATCCGAGGTCCTCTTACTAAGGAGGAAAGAGAAAAGAGGCGTCTGGGTAAGCTATGTATGTATTGTGGACAGTCGGGCCATTCTGTAAAAGAATGTCCAAAGAAACCAAAGACCAGCTCGTGGGTAAAAGACAAGCTCCACCAGGAGACGGAGTTGCACTGGTGGGAGCAGTCGGAGAGACAACTCCTAAACCTCAATTTTTGGCGAATTCCTTACAATCAGCTGCCCCACATTTGGTTTTATCCAGTAAAATTTCCTTTGGAGAGGCTCGAATGGAAGAGGTTTCCGTCATGGTAGATTCGGGGGCTACTGGGAACTTTTGTGACATTCAGTTTGCCAAGTCTTTGGGAATTCAGTTTGAAAAGAAGCTAAAACCAGAACCTGTTCGGACTGTGATGGCACCAATTTATCCTCGGGACCCATAGTCTTTGATACTGAAGCAATAACGGTGTTGGGTCCAGGAGAACATCTGAGTTATATCAGTTTTAATCTAATTGATGCTCCACAGTTCCATCTCATTCCAGGACTGCCCTGGCTCACGGAGCATAATCCCCAGATTGATTGGTCAAGACGCACGGTGGAAATGAATTCAGACGTTTGCCATGAGCATTGTTTCCAGTCTATACCTGAGGCTCAGAGATCCACCATGTCATCTAATTTGGCTAATCAAACCCAGATGATTTGCGCTTTGGAAGTTCCAGAAATCCCTGATGAATATCAAGATTTTAAGGAAGTTTTCAATGAGAGAGAAGCACGAAAATTACCACCTCATCGGGAGTACGACTGTCGGATTGAGTTAGAGCCGGTAGCATCTTTGCCTTGCAGTCGAATTTACGCATTATCCGAACCAGAGAATGTACACTTGAAACAGTATATTGAACAAAATTTAGCTAATGGATTCATTAGGCCTTCCCAATCCCCAGTTTCTTCTCCTTTGTTCTTTATTTCAAAGAAAGATGGAACCTTAAGGACCTGCATTGACTATCGGGCGTTAAATCTAGTCACCAAAAAGAATCGCTACCCGTTACCACTCATTCCTGAACTCCTCTATCAGGTCAAGGATGCTTGTGTATATACCAAATTGGATCTACGAGGGGCCTACCGTTTGGTTCGCATGGCTGAGGGTGAAGAGTGGAAGACCGCATTTCGAACCCGGCTGGGGCTGTTTGAATACCAAGTGATGCCCTTTGGGCTATGTAACGCCCCCGCAGCTTTTCAACATTTTGTTAACGACATGCTTCGAGAGTTACTTGACCGATTTGCTGTTGTGTACATCGATGAAATCCTCATTTTTTCCAACAGTCTAGAGGAGCATGTGTTTCATGTACGTGCCATTTTGGAGCGGCTGTTGGAGTATCAATTGTTTGTAAAAGTGGAAAAGTGTGTTTTTCATTCGTCAAGGGTGGAGTTCTTGGGCTTCATACTTTCCCCGGAGGGGGTCTCCATGGATAATTCTAAGCTTCAGGCAATCAAAGCGTGGCCAGCTCCCAGGTCTGTGAAGGAGATATAAAGCTTTTTGGGATTTGCCAATTTTTACAGGCGCTTCATTCAGATTTTTTCAGAAAAAGTGAGTCCAATCACTCGGCTCCTTAAGAAAGATGTGCAGTTTACCTGGGAACATGAATCCGAGGAGGCCTTTCAGCTGTTAAAGGAGGTTTTCATTTCCGCTCCAGTTCTGCAACATCCCGATTTGAAGGAACCTTTTCTCATTGAAGCAGAAGCGTCCAATTTGGCGATTGGAGGAACTCTGTCTCAACGTCAGAAAAATACTGGTCAGCTCCATCCAGTGGCCTATCATTCCCAGAAACTGTCACCTGCAGAGGTCAATTATTCAATTGCGGATAAAGAACTTTTGGCTGTGAAGGAGGCCTTCAAAGTTTGGAGACATTATTTGTTTGGAGCGAGACACGTGATCACCGTTTTCACGGATCATCGAAATTTGCAATTTTTAAATTCTGCCCGAACTCTCACTCCTCGACAACTTAGGTGGTCTCTCTTTTTTGCGGATTATGTTTTTGTTTTGACCTATAAACCTGGATCCGCAAATGGAAAGGCTGATGCTCTTTATCGTTTGAGTTTGGGTGAAGAATCTGCTGCCAAAGTGGAGGGTTTTATCATTCCTGAGGAAAAGATTGTGGCAATTACGGTCGAGAATGAGTTGGGAAATCGGATCAACAAAGAATTTTCAAAGAAGGAATTTTCTAATTGGGAAATGGAAGGTCCAGATCAACAAGTGAAATATGGGAAACCTTTCCTACAAGGAAAAATTTTCGTCCCAAGTGAAGGTCCTAGAAAATAAATCATTCAGCAGTTTCTTGATCATCAGTTGGCGGGACATAAAGGAGCCATAAAGACTTTGGAATTGATTAGGAGAACATTTATTTGGTCGGGCATGGACGCTCAGGTGAGACAGTACATTGCCACTTGTGAACAGTGTGTTAAGGGCAAAAGTTTGAGACAATCCCCACAGGGTCTCCTAATGCCTCTGCCTGTAGCCCCTTCCCCTTGGCACACCATATCTATGGATTTCATTGTGTATTTACCATCCAGTCAGGGATACTCTGTGATTTGGGTAGTGGTGGATCAGTTTTCCAAGATGAGTCACTTCATTCCTCTTAAGATGCTACCTAATGCATCTCATTTGGCTACTCTGTTTGTCGAACACATTGGAAAACTGCATGGTATTCCCAAAGTGGTCATTTCTGATCGAGAACCGCAATTTGTTTCCCGATTCTGGAAATCTCTTAAAAAAGGATTGGGGGTTGACTCTCGTCTGTCCACCAGTTACCATCCAGAAACTGATGGACAAACGGAAAGAGTTAATCAGGACCTGGAACAATATCTCCGCATGTACCTAATGGATCAGGAAAGGGATTGGCCTTCTTTGCTGAGCACTGCAGAGCTTGCTTATAACAATTCAGTCCATTCTGCCACTGGGTTTTCCTTGTTCTTTCTGAATTCTGGTCGCCCTGTTAGTTGGGAGGGTGGATGTAGAAGTCCCAGCAGCGGAAGTTGTGATTCGAAATTTGCAAAGATCCTATCAGATTGCCTCTTTTAATCTCTTTAAGGCCAAGGGGGCTTATAAGGTTCATGCAGACAAGAAACGAAGAGAGAGCCCAATCTATTAGCCAGGGGATAAGGTTTGGATTTCCACTCGCCACATGCGGTTGAGTGGGAATCGAAAGTTCCAGCCGAGATTTGTGGGCCCATATCCAGTGATTCGAATGGTAAATCCAGTGAGTGTTAGAATAGCACTGCCAAAGTCTTTGAAAATCCACCCCACTTCTCATGTCTCCCTGATTAAACGAAACCCACCCAATTTCAGACAAGTCCTTCCACCAGCTTCCATTCAAGTTCAATCCACTGAAGAATTTGAGGTCAAGAGGATTTTAGATTCTAAATGGAGAAGAGGGAGATTATTTTATTTAGTGGGCTGGAAGGGTTATGGTCCTGAGGAACGGTCATTGGAACCCAGTAGCTATGTGCATGCTCCAAGATTGGTCTCAGAATTCCACAAGACTCATCCGCAGAAGCCCAGGGAGGGGGCTATGGTGGGGGGTACTGTCAGGTCCATGCCAGTTGCAGGTTTGAAATCCACTTCAGCAGTGGTTTACAAGGTCCGTGGTAACCCTTCGCCTCAGCTTTCAATTTGGAGTTGGAGTCAGAGGCAGGCCCAAGCTAGTTATCGAAATGATTGGCAGGATACGCTTCCTGATTGTTCCGTCTAGGTTCCAGGTTAGCGCTCCAGTTTTTCTTAATGGTCCGCCATTTCGTGCGTTCGCACGTATTATGCAGCGCACTTCAACTGAATAATTCCTGGCGGTTGGACATTCTGAAGTTAGCTCCTGTCATTAGTTTTTTCCTGAGTTAGTTTTTCCTTAGCTGCTGAGTATTCTCATCAGTTCAGCCTTCCGGTAATTCCAGCATTGATCTTCAGCTACGTTGTCAGGTATTTTACTGACTGGGCTTTCCGCCCAAAGCTCCGCATCTCTAAGGTGTTCCGCGGAGTTCGGTCGGGAGCCGGCAGTTGGTTGCCATTCTTCTGGGCAATATTTTGGAATGCTTTCCCCTCCTCTCTGAGCCAGTGTGAGAGAGCGGGAAGGAGTTAAGCATTTACAGTGTCGTGAGGCATAAGGTTGCATGGATAATAATGCTTTCCTTATAAACGCTTTGAGGCAGAAGGCAGCTGAGCAGTAGTATCTTGGACTATCTCCTTCCTGAAAACAAGAGTAGCGCTCAGTACAGAACATTTTCGTAAGGAAGCCTTAAGTCCTAATCTAGTCAAATTCAGACAGCATATGTGCAACTTCAAAACTCAAGAGGCATTGCAGGAGTCATTCTGTGAAGTGAACAGTCGACGACCAGTGAATAGTGAGCAGTTTGAAACTTTGTGATTAAGCACTTCTTCAGTACTGAGTGAGCTTTTTCCTACCAGCTGCAAGTATATAGGAGTATCTCACATATGCATATAGTGAATACTTGTATTTACCACCACAAAAAGACTCTTTATTCAGCGTAGACTCATTCTCAGAACTGTGTACTACAATCTGCTGATAAGACTTTTAATTACAGTTTTGCAGACAATCATTCTAAATAGAGAGTGGCTTAACTCCACACAAACACAGGTATTTAGAGTAAAGGTTTAGCATAGAGAGAGTCACATTCAAAACTGAGTTGCTTGAACTGTTGTAATCATTTGTTTAATGTTTACAGGTGTACTCCAGCTTCCCGAATTTGAGAGGTAGCGGTAGAAGACAACAGTGTGGCAGTCTCTCTTGTTATCAACTTCCCCTTTCCCTTTCATTCCTGGGCTTGAAGTCCTCCGGGTACAGGGGTGTTTGGGAATCGGGAAATATTCACCTTTGAAGCCTTGGTCATCCGCTCCCACAGAATCAGGAAATTCAGGTACTGCTTCTGACACCTATAGAGGGAAAGAGGACTCTTTAAAGAGTTTAGAGGCACTAACTAGTGATCTAAAGAGACTATTTACCTTGGTGGAACGTCTGGATCTTTACTTAAGAGTGAATCTGGACCAAGTTCGAGCTAGACTGACACTTATTGAGGATCACGTGTCCCCAGATAAAGGAAAACATGTTGATCCTGTACTTGATGCCCAAGAGTCAATGGAGGACAACGAGGGAAATTCCATTCAGATTAGAAATAGCCGATTCCCGTGGAAAGTCCACTCCAATCCTAAGGATAGCAGGTCCCTTCCAAAAGACCTACCTACGAAAACAGCTAGCACCAAAAATCCTGCATTGGTTCCTACCTATAAGAACTCTTTATCGGCCCCTCTCATTGATGATAGGCAAGGGGGCATAGCTTGCCATCCAGAACACACAGGCCATATATCTTTATCATCTTCCTTGCAGGCCCAACAACAAGCACTACACTTTCCATTGGCCCAAAACCGGGCTTACTTAGGGCCAGATTCAGTACTCGATCTCCCACCATGTGCGACACCTTATGTAATCGTGTTAGCAAACGTGCCACCTAAGGGTCCAGCAGAGAGCGAATCCTGGGAATCACTAAGGAACAAAGCCCTGTATTGGATAGGTAGGAAGACGGGTTTAGATGCCCAATTGTTCGAAGAATTTAAGATGGCGAGAAGGGTTCAATGGGTGGGCAGTACCAGGAAATCACTGTCGGGGGACTGTATAGTACTCACATTCAGATCTCCCACGCTGGTTAAGAACATTCTTTGGGGGGCTGGGAATAACACTTTAGCGGCAGGCTTGATTAACATCCTCCCACTAGGTTTTTTCTACTCTCCACGTTCTAACCACTTTTATTTGCCGGCGACTAGACATATTGCTCCAACCCCAATCGATTACTACAGCGTCCCAACCTTTAACCGATTTAATTTGCTATCTGGGTTGGAAAGCAATGACTGACTGAACAAATACAACCATATAAAACTAGGTTCACAGGAATACGGGACTGTCCCGCACAAGAAGAAAAACTTTAACCACTCTCCCTCCATTAATTCCGTCATTCAAAACGAGGCAGATAAGAGTAAGGGTAATAAGGAGAATCTAAACCATATGCCCATTGCTAGAACTCTAAGTTCGACATCACTTGTCCCTAGTACTACGAACAATGAAGGGATCAATCTTACCACAAAGTTTGGTCAATGTGAAGGACCCATTAAGCAAAGTCTTGGGCGCCCCTCACCCACGCCTGACTTAGAGTTAAAAATAGTTTTTCGGAACATAGCTGGACTACGTTCGAAATTAACGAATGACATCTGGCTGCAATTTGCAGGTCTTTTTAACATCCTTTGTCTCCAGGAGACCTGGTCCACGGTCCCCTTACATATAAAGGGCTACAAAACGTATTTCTCTAGTGTGCTCCCATCTGCTTCCAGGAGAGCTAAAGGTGGTTTGTCAATTTTTATTTCAAATCTTCTAGAAATTAAGAAAACTGTGTCTTATAAAATTGAACCTAACTACCAAATAATAACATTAGACTCAAATCGTCATGATACATATGTTTTGGTTAACTTCTATAATAATCTTCACCAGACTGATCTAATAGCCATCTTAAAAGAAATAACGTTCTACCTACAGGATTTAAAAAATAAGTCTGATAAAAAATCGGGGGGGGGAGGGGGGGTATTTTAATCTCACTTTATGTTCTCAAAATAATGGTCGTAACTGTGGCCTTCTAGATGAAAATGGAATCTCAATAACACATTTCTCTCATACAAACACGGGAGAGCAATTTAATGAGGTATTATGTGCTTTGGATCTGGGGTTGGCAAATGATTTGGCGGTACCTCCAATCCCCCTAACTAAATCCTATAATGGGAGGGGAGCATTTAGTACTATAGATTTTATATTTATCGCAGTCACTGCAGCACCCCGCATTGGTAATTTTAACATTTACGATAATTCTACCAGTGACCACTTTCCAATCAGCGTAACAGTATTATTCCCAACCAACCAACACAAGCGGAACCCTGTGAAAATGTATGGACAAGGAACTCTACCCATGGAAAGACCAAACGGATATTCACTTAATTGGGAAAAGATTGATCCGCTTGTAATAACTACTGAAGTAGTAAGAAATTCCCTACAATCAGTAAATAATTGTTTGGATCTTAACACCACTGACTCTGAGATTTTAAAGAGCTTTTCTTATTAAATTACAACAGTAAATGTAGCCCTTTACAGGGAATTAAAGGAAAGGTCTGCGAAAAGTAAAGGATGGTTTAATAAAACCTGTACGAAAGCTCATTCTAATTTAAAACTGGCCCTTCATAAAGTGCCGAGGGATAAGCAGGAAATTGCCCACTGCAGAAGGGAATATAACAAAGCCATAAAAACCAGGAAAGCAGAACTCAAAATAGATCTCTGGACCCAATTGCACAGTAGCTGTACCACTAAAAACAACATTGCTTTTTGGAAAGTTATTAGATCACCCTTTCTTTCAGACAATACCAACAATGCCACCATAGATATAGCTATTGACGAGTCGGCATGGGTTCATCATTTTCTGGGAATATTTGGCCTTCTGCCACAGGCCCAGTCATCTCCCACTAATAAAGAGAATGCAACTCTGCCCCCATCCAACCCTGCCTTCCCTATCCCTTTGGGGATATTCAACTGGGAAGTAGAAATGGCCCTCTTAGCGAGTAAAGGTGGAAAGGCCCCAGGACCGGATGGGGTTCCAGTGGACCTTTACAAGTATAACATGGACCTGTGGACCCCGATACTGACAAGAGTCCGGGAGGCATCCTGTGCCGTGGGTGTCCCATACTCTTGGTCAGATTCAATCCTAGTGCCAATTTTTAAAAAGGGAGACTGTAACCTACCATCCTGCTATAGACCGATATCTCTCCTAGATTCCCTGGGGAAGGTGGCAGGCCGTGTCATTCTTAATCGTCTGCAGACGGATAACATTATACTCTCTGATCTACAATTCGGATTTAGAGAAGGACTTAGTACTATAGATCAAGTGCTCAATCTGTCCCTCCTAGTGGGCAACTACGTTACGGCCAAACGTGGGAATCTCTATATGGCGTATGTTGATCTGACAGCAGCCTTTGACTGTGTTAGTCACTCCAAGCTTTGGTACATTTTAGCGGATATGGAGGTTGAGCCCCCGCTAATAAATTTTTTACGGGAATTATATACCAATGCCACTGCTAGGGTAAGGTTCGGCAAAAAGGGGGAACTCACAGCCTCATTCAGAGTAGAGAGGGGAGTCAGGCAGGGCTGAGTCCTGGCCCCCTTCCTTTTCACCCTTTGTACGAACGGGTTGGAACTTGCCATGCTACAGGGGTGCCAGGACCTACCCTTAATTAAAGGACAACCAATACCGGCCCTACTGTACGCCGATGATGCCGTGATCCTAGCACACACACCCATAGAACTCCAACGTGCAGTGATAAGATACCATCGTTACATGGCCGACCTTGACCTTAAAATAAATATTAAAAAAACATTCATTATGTCCATAAGTAACAGAAGCAAGAAAGTTAGGGATATCTTTGTTGAAAATACAAAACTTGAGACAACAAAAACCTATCCCTACTTAGGTGTCCTGATGGACGAGAAATGTTCTTGGAGACAGGCCATAGAGGCAAGGAAGCTGCTCTTTATGAGGGCTACAACAGCCTTGGTTAATTTTACACAGAGGCTAGGTAGAAGACCCCCGATGGAACTGATTCAAATCTACCGGGCAAAATGTATTAGTGTAGCAACCTATGGAGCAGCTCTGTGGGGTTTTGGAAAAATTGAAGCCCTACAAAAAGTTGAGAACTGTTTTCTAAAATTTTTACTTGCCGTCCCTCGAAGTTCTTCACCCTATAACTGCCATTTAGAGCTTGGCCTTACTTATATAACCAATATAGTCAAGCTCCAACCGAGGCTTTTGTGGCACCGCATTTGGTCTTCTGACACTGCAACTTTCAGCCGAGGGCTTCTAGAGGACTTTATCTCTCTTGAAAATGGGTGTAAAATTAAATGGCTTAAGTATATTAAAAAATTCTTGTATGATTTAGGATTGGAAAAATACTACCAGTCCCCAATAACAATAACTGAAATATCTAGAAAAGAATTTAAGAAATTATGCTTGACCCACTTGGAGCAACTCAGGCTCGCTAATGAGGCAAGTAAATCCTCTGTACAACACGTGTTATCAATACAAACTACTGTGGCTATTCAGCCTTATTTAACTTTTGAGCTAAATGCTTACGAAAGATTCTTGCTGACCCGCTTTAGGTGGAATATGTTTCATCACTTGGTCTTCTTTCCAGAGGTGAATATCTGGGCAAAATATCCAACAATCTGCCCTTGTGACGAAACTTCTACACAATCTACCTTGCATACAGTCCTATTTTGTAAATGTTATAAGGAACCTAGGACTCGTTGGTTGATCCCGCTAATAAAACATTTGTGATTAAGGAGATGTCGTCCTGCCTACCTTGCTTTGCAATTACTGGAGACTTCATTTATGGTGGAAAACATTGCTAGATTTTTGAAGTTTTGTGTTAAACACAGGGCAAACTTATGCTAGTGACATGAATTGTACAGGATTACTTTCAATGAAGGAAATTTGAATTACGATGAACTACGATTAATGTCCATAATAATATGTACTGCTGCATTTTATCAACTGGAGAATGTATCATAATTTTTAATCGTTATCCTTTTGGATTTTTACATTTTTTATTCTTCGTTTTAGCGATTTTATTATGAAATTGTACTTTTATGGTTTTCTAATGTTGAATACCGAATAAAGAAGTTTTGATTGATTGATTGATACTATGCTCTAGTTACATTACACAAAAGCCTCATGAGAATATGGGCTCTTAGTTACCCGATAAACCGAAGGGATTCTTCAGGTGCACTAGATGTAATGTGTGTTAATATGCTATGGTCAGAACCACTTATTTTCAATATCACGCTAAATCTAAACACTACATACAACAGTACATCAACTGTAACACTAAATTTGTGATACATTGTATAGTATGTACATGTCAACAAATATATGTGGTTAGCACCATCAGACCTCTGAAGGAACGCATACAAGAACACATCAGGGCAAACAGGAACAAGAATACAAATTACCCCTTGGCAACACACTACAACACCATGCACAAGGCCTCAGAAATGATAAACATTGGATTTCATGCACTGGCACACATTGGGAATAACCCAAGAGGGGGAGACAGAACTCTGACCTTAAGAAAGAAAGAAACGAGGCGGATAACCAAATTGACGGCAGTAGAACGACCGCTCAATACTGATACAAAACTACATGTTTTCTTAAGAGACTGAGTAACTCATAAGAAGGTAAAAAATCTAACATAGCATATTATTTTCTTTGAGTAGTAGTAATTACCAACAAAATACCCAGGTATTACTCTTGGGAATATGAATATGTTTACTTATGAATTGTCAACTTGGTATGCACACCTTCAATGTTGAATTGACAGGATTTGCATAATGTCTTAAAAATATATGTCCCATGTGATGATACTCTGTCATCTATTTTATACAAAGGGCACAGGCGCCTTCTCACCTTTGGTCTATGTCTATTTAATTTTATATTGATAGTTCAAGATCAATGAATATTTGTGCATGCCCCCTTCCTTAACCCTTTCCATGCTCATGACGGAATGGTTCCGTCATGCGCACAAGTTCTAGTGTTCTCATGACGGAACCATTCCGTCATGAGCACATGCGCAGGAAATCCCTCTGCTGCAGACAGCAGAGGGATTTGCCCATTTTTTTTGCCTGCAGAGGTGGAGAAGAGCTCCCACAACCTCCCCAGGCCTGTTTTTGAATTTCTTTGCAATGACGATCGCGCGCATGGCGCGCAATCGTCATTGCAACCAAATTGACACTGAAACTTAGTTTCAGTTTCTCAGTTTAGGTGCTTGTGGGGTTATCTCAGCCCCCTGAGCACCGAAAAAGGGGAGAGAGGTATCGCTGGAAAGGGGATAATCTCCCCTTTCCAATATTACCCTTCCCTAGTGGATCCCTGCTTGAGGATCACACCAGGAGGGCGATAACCAAGCAGGGATCCACCCAGTAGCGCCAGGGAGAGGGGGAGGGGCCCCTTGGGCAAGAGCCTTTGCTTCCCCATATTTGTTTGTCCGCTACAGACTTTCTGCCCCCCCTGGGAGGTAGATGGGTCAGTAGCTAGCCACCAGGGATTATGTTTTTTTTCACGCTGGGGTGGGGGCTGGCCAAAAGGAGCATGACAATGCCTCCCCCCGACAAATGTAAGTCTTTCTGCCTTCCTGGGGGAGGGGCGACTGAAAGCCCACTAGGAACCAGGGTTTTTTTTATGATGGGGTGGGGCTTCCCAAAAAGTGCATGGCAATGCCCCCCCGAGAAATATCAGTCTTTCTGGGGCAGAAAGCCTGCTAGAAACCAGGAATTCTGTTTTTTATTGACGTTGGGGTGGGGGCTGCCCAACAAGGGTATGGCAATGCCCCCCCAGCAAAATGTAAGTCTTTCTGCCCCCCTGGTGGGCAGATGTGGGCAGTAGCCCCAATCTGCCCCCCCCAAGAGGGGCAGAAAGCGCACTAGGCACCAGCGATTATGCTGGCTTTTTAATGCGTGGGGGTGGGGGCTGCCCACAATGGCATTCCAATTCCTACACCCCCAAAACATAGCCACAGTCTTTCTGCCTCCCTTGGAGGCATATTGGGGCAACCGCCCCCGATTCGCCCCCCAGGGCGGCAGAAAGCCCACTAGGCACAGACTTGTTTTTAGCAATGTGCCTCCCTTTTTTTTAAACTAGACACTAAGGGGAATCCAGGATGGTGTGACTTGTGTGCCTCTCACCAGGTCCTGTTACTCAGAATCCCTTGCAAACCTCAAACTTAGTAAAAAACGAAACACATTTTCTTCACATTTCTGTGATGGAAAGTTCTGTGATCTGTGTGGATCCACGAAATTCCACCCATTCCCCATTCCCTAAAGCCTATTTAGAAAAATAGTACCTCACTTGTGTGAGTAGGCCTAGTGCCCGCGACAAGAAACCGCCCAAAACGCAACGTGAACACACCACATTTTCACAGTGAAAACTGACCGTTTTTTTTGCAAGGTGCCTAGCTGTAGTTTTTGTACACTAGCTCTGCCAGCACCTAGGAAAACCTAGAAAACCTATACATTTTTTAACACTAGACACCCAGGGAAATCCAAAATGGGGTGACTTGACTGGCTCTCCCCAGGTTCTGTTACCAAGAATCCCTTGCAAACCTAACAAATTGTCTAAAATAACATATTTTCCTCACATTTCTGTGGTGGAAAGTTCTGGAATCTGAGTGGATCCACAAAATTCCAACTACCCCACGTTCCCCAAAGTCTTCCTTTAAAAGTGGTACCTCACTTGTGTGGATAGGCCTAGTGCCAGTGACAGGAAATGGCGCAAAACGCAACGTGGACACACCACAATTTCACAGCAAAAAATGACCCTTTTTTTGCAAAGTGCCTAGCTGTAGTTTTTGAACCTTAGCTCTGCCAGCAATTAGGGAGATGTTATGTTTACAATCTGCGTGATAGCTCGCGACTTGTCTTGGGCTCGTGTCAGATTGTCTTGTGCATGTAACCGTGAACATTCTGAACGCAGCCGTTAGAATTGGTGGAGAGTCTGGCACTGCTGGTCGGGTTTTCCTTATCCTTATCTTACCTATTAAAACCCGATTCATACCTAATGAAAGAGTCTGCTGCTTCGTGATTACAACAGGAGACCTAGCAAACCTATACATTTTTTAACAGTAGACACCCAAGGGAATCCAGCATGGGTTGACTTGACTGTCTCTCACCAGGTTCTGTTACCCAGTATCCCTTGCAAACCTAACAATTGTAAAAAGAAACACATTTTCCTCACATTTCTGTGTTGGAATGTTCGGGAATCTGCGTGGATCCACAAATTTCCACCCACCCCACGCTCCCCAAAGTCGTCTGAGAAAAATAGTACCTCACTTGCATGGGTGGGTCAAGTACCCGTGACAGGCAAGGGCCCAAAACCTATTGATATATAGAAAAGGTGGTCCTAGACAACAATGTTGTCTAGGACCACCTTTTCTATATATATTAGCACCCAGGTCCTTTGACTTATTTGGTTTACCCCATTGTTTTCAATGATCCCAAAACCTATTGAGGCAACAACAAAATGACCTATCACAAACCAACCTGGATTTGCAAGGTGGGGTCCGAAGAGTTTTTGGCCTGGGGTTCGGCAGCCATGTAGGGAAACCTAGCCAAACCCACAAATTTCTGGAAACTAGACACCCGGGGAAGTCCAGAGAGGTATGGCTTGCGTGGGTCCCCCAGCATTATCCTACCCAGAATCTCCTGCAAACCTCAAATTTCGCTGAATAAATCACTGTTTTTCAAATATCTGTGTGGGAAAGTTCTGGAATCTGCGTGGATCCACAGATTTTCTCCCACCCAGCATACCCCAGATCTCCTGATAAAAATGATATGTCACTTGTGTGGGTGGGTCAAGGACACGCAACAGGCAAGGGCCCAAAACCTATTGAGGGGACATCAAAATTACCTATCACAAACCAACCTAGTTTTGTAAGGGGGACCCATGAATTTTTGGCCTGTGGCTCAGTGTCCATCTAGGGAAACCTACCAAAGCCACACATTTCTGGAAACTAGACATCTGGGGTAGTTCAGCGAGGTATGGCTTGTGTGGGTTCCACAACATTCTCCTACCCAGAACCCCCTGCAAACCTCAAATTTCGCTGAAGAAATCATTTTTTTTTCAAATGTCAGTGTGGGAAAGTTCTGGAATCTGCGTGGATCCTCAAATTTACTCCCACCCAGCGTTCCCCCAGGTGTCCCGATAAAAATGGTACCTCACGCGTGTGTCTGGGTCAATGACCCGCAACAGGCAAGGGCCTAAAACCTATTGAGGCAACATCAAAATTACCTATGACAAACCAACCTAGGGGGGGACCCATGAGTTTTTGGCCTGTGGCTCAGTGTCCATCTAGGGAAACCTACCAAAGCCACACATTTCTGGAAACTAGACACCTGGGGTAGTTCAGCAAGGTATGGCTTGTGTGGGTTCCACAACATTCTCCTACCCAGAACCCCCTGCAAA
Source organism: Lissotriton vulgaris (assembly GCF_964263255.1). Classification (NCBI taxonomy): domain Eukaryota; kingdom Metazoa; phylum Chordata; class Amphibia; order Caudata; family Salamandridae; genus Lissotriton; species Lissotriton vulgaris. Next base: position 77,374 of record NW_028254067.1, read on the forward strand.
CCTCAAATTTCCCTGAAGAAATCACTTTTTTTTTTCAAATTTCAGTGAGGGAAAGTTCTGGAATCTGCGTGGATCCTCACATTTCCTCCCACCCATCGTTCCCCCAGGTGTCCCGATAAAAATGGTACCTCACGCGTGTGTGTGGGTCAAGGACCCGCCACAGGCAAGTCCTAAAACCTATTGAGGCAACATCAAAATTACCTATGACAAACCAACCTGGTTTTGTAAGGGGGGAATAATATGTGTACAACAAGGACCCCCTGAGTGAGAAATAATCTTATTCCTAGGACAGGGAAAACAAATTTTGGGTATCAAATCCTAGGGACAAGGTTTCAGAGTAGCAAAACATACAATAAAACAATATATCATCAAAAGGATTCTTATTTATTAAGCGTATATAATAAAATCAACAGATCATGTATCACAAAATACTTATCAATGAATATATTATTTAATTTAACAATTATACAGTGGTTTGTAAACAATTCATAAAAACAACCATATTAATAAAAAAGAGAGGGGCAATTCATGAACTCGACGCGCGTTTCGGCGTTAAAAGAACGCCTTCTTCAGGAGCCACACAGTATCTTTCTAAAGAACTTTAATTATCAAATAATGACAGGTTCCACTGATATAGAATATGGGGATAACTCTGACGATATATTAGGAAAAATGTGTCTCAAGATACTGCAAGTATAATATCTTATTTATAAAAACGAACAACTACTCCAGAGAGTTCAATGATAGTTCCTACTGACAAAATCTGTCGACAGATAATTGCCAGCATGTAACCCAGAATGGCATGTATATTATATCTAAAATAGAAAGAGCATTTAAAGAAAAGGGATTCTGCCACAGTGATTTAACTCAGAACGCCCAAATGCGTATATAGAAGTTGATGAAGTCACGCAATTCGTCATGTGTCACAATTAATTTTCAGAAGTAAAAGACCCACACGATACGAGTCAAAAATAAAATATCAATATGTCAACCAAGACGCTGTAACAGGAGATGGCTAATGGCGTCTCATGGTGTTTAAAAGATGTAACCACAAGGAGCAGCGTAATGCTCGATTATACGAGTCAAATTACGTCCGTATGCATGTTTAGAAAGACGCAGCAGTAAAAGATGGTTGTTGGCGTCTCACGGCGGGTAGGAGATGTGTCCCTTCTATTGTTATGTTGTTGCTTAGGATTTGAAATGCACAATTTGTAAGGGGGGACCCATTCGTTTTTGGCCTGTGGCTCAGTGTCCTTCTAGGGAAACCTACCAAACCCACACATTTCCGGAAACTAAATACCCGGGGGAGTCCAGCAAGGTATGGCTTGGGTGGGTCCCTCAACGTTTTCCTACCCAGAATGCCCTGAAACCCTCACATTCCGCTGAAAAAATCACTTTTTTCTCAAATGTCTGTGTGGGAAAGTGTAGGAATCTATGTGGATCCACAAATTTCCTATGACCTAGTGTTCCCCTAGGTCTCCGATAAAAATGATACCTCACTCGTGTGGGTGGGTCAAGTATCCGCAACAGGCAAGACCCCAAAACATATTGAGGAGACACCAAAATTACTTATCACAAAACAACCTGGTTTTCCAAGGGGGGTGAACTGGGTATTTGGCCCTGGCTCTGTGGCCATCTTGTAAAACTAACAAACCCATACATTTCTGTAAACTAGACACCCGGGGGAGTCCAGCGAGGTATGACTTGTGTGGGTCCCCCAAATAGATTTTTACAACTAAATATGAGGCTTGCAGGGGATTCTGGGTAGGAAAACTTTAGCGGACCCATGCAAGCCATACCTCGCTGGACTCCCCCAGGGGTATACTTTTCAGAAATGTGTGGGTTTGGTAGGTTTCCCTAGATAGCCGCCGAGCCCGGGCCAAAAACCCAGGTGACACCTCTTGCAAATCTAGGTTGTTTTGTGATAGGTAATTTTGATGTCTCCTCAATATGTTTTGGGTCCTTGCCTGTCGCGGGTACTTGTCCCACCCACCTGAGTAAGGTACTATTTTTATCGGGAAACCTGGCTAAACACTGGGTGGTAGGAAATTTGTGGATCCACATAGATTCCAGAACTTTCCCACACAGAAATTTGAGAAAAAAGTTACCTTTTCAGCTAAATTTAAGGTTTGCAGGGGATTCTGGGTAGGAAAAATGTTGGGGAGCCACTCAAGCCATACCTTGCTCGACTCCCCCAGGTGTATAGTTTTCAGAAATGTGTGGGTTTGGTAGGTTTCCCTAGATGGTCGCCGAGCCCAGGGTCAAAAACTCATGGAACCCCCCTTGCAAAACCAGGTTGCTTTGTGATAAGTAATTTTATTGTCGCCTCAATAGGTTTTGGGGCATTGCCTGTCACGGGTCCTTGGCCAACCCACAAAAGTGAGCTACCATTTTTCTCTGAGAACTTTGGGGAATGCGGTGGGAGTGGAAATTTGTGGATCCACACACTTTGCCCAAAAAGGGGCATTTTTCAGTGTGAAATTGTGGTGTGTCCACGTTGCGTTTTGCGCCGTTTCCTGTTGTGGGCACTAGGCCTACCCACACAAGTGAGGTATCATTTTTCTCTGAAGACTTTGGGGAACACGGGGTGTGTGGAAATTTGTGGATAATAAAGTTCAAAAGTGGATAAACATAGATTCCAGACCTTTCCACCACAGAAATGTGAGGAAAATGTGTTTTGTTTGACAATTATTTAGGTTTGCAAGGGATTCTGGTAACAGAACCTGGTGAGAGGCAGTTAAGTCACTGAATCCTGTGTTCCCATGGTAGTTTGGTTTTCAAAAATGTATAGGTTTGCTAGGTTTCCCTATCTGTCAGGAAAGCAAGGGTTCAAAAACTACAGCTAGGCACTATGCCAAAAAAGGGTCATTTTTCACTGTGAAATTGGGGTGTGTCCTTGTTGCGTTTTGCGCCGTTTCCTGTCGCGCGCACTAGGCCTACCCACACAAGTGAGATATCATTTTTTTCAGAAGACTTTGGGGAAGGCGGGGTGTGTGGAAATGTGTGGATCCACTCAGATTCTATAACTTTCCACCACAGAAATATGAGGAAAATGTGTTTTTTTGACAATTATTTAGGTTTGCAAGGGATTCTATGTAACAGAACCGGGAGAGAGGCAGTCAAGTCACCCCACCCTGTATTCCCCGGGATGTTTCGATTTAAAAATGTATAGGTTTGCTAGGTTCCCCTTGGTGCTGGCAGAGCTAGGGTTAAAAAACGACAGCAAGGCACTTTGCCAAAAAAGGGTAATTTTCCACTGTGAAATTGTGTTGTGTCCACTGTGCGTTTTACGCCGTTTCCTGTCGTGGGCAGTAGGCCTACCCACAAAAGTGAGGTACCTTTTTTCTCCATTATACTTTGAGGCACGTCGGGTGGGTAGAAATTTGTGGATCCAAGCAGATTCCTGAACTCTCCACCACAGCAATGTGAGGAAAATGTGTTTTGTTTGACAATTTATTTGGTCTGCAAGGTATTCTGGGTAACAGAACCTGGTGGGAACCAGTCAAGTCACCCAATCCCGGATTCTACTGGGTGTCTTGTTTTAAAAAATGTATAGCTTTGCTAGGTTTCCCTAGGTGCCGGCAGAGCTAGGGTTCAAAAACTACAGCTAGGCACTTTGCTAAAAAAGGGTACATTTCCACTGTGAAATTGGGGTATGCCCATGTTGTGTTTTGCGCCATTTTCTGTTGTGGGCACTAGGCCTACCCACACAAGTGTGGTACCATTTTTCTTGTAAGACTTTGGGGAACGCTAGGTGCATGAAAATTTGTGGATCCATGCAGATTCCATAACTTTCCACCACAAAAATGTGAGGATAATGTGTTTTTTTGGACAGTTCTTTAGGTTTGCAAGGGATTCAGGGTAACAGAACTTGTGAGGGCTAGTCAATTCACCCCATCCTGGATTCCCCTCGGTGTCTAGTTTTTAAAAATGTATAGGTTTGCTAGGTTTACCTAGGTTCTGGCAGAGCTAGGGTTAAAAACGCTACAGCTAGTCACTTTGCAAAAAAAAGGGTAATTTTTCATTGTGAAAATTTAGGGGGTCATTAGGATCGCGGACGGACGCCCCAGAGCAGGAGGGAACCTCCGCATGGCATGCGGAGTTCCCTCCTGTGCAATTAGGATGTGACCGCAAGGGTTGCGGTCACATCCTCTATTTTTAACATTGCGGCGGGTGGAGCTTCAAGCTGCACCCGCCGCAATGTTAAAAATGCACGCATTGCATTTGCATGCAGTAAGAGGCAGGCACCGCGCGGTGCCTGCCGCTTTCTGCATGCAAATGCAGGGGGGTACCATAGGTACCCCCCATGTGCACCCCCCACCCCCCCTTCACCTAGGGGGCCCGCAACGGGCCCCCGCAGTGAAGTTCCGTATGCTTTTCCACGGCGGAAAACCCGCCGCGGAAAAGCATACTTTACAGGCCATCCTAATATGGTGGACGGTGTCTGACAGACACCATCACCATATTAGAGCTTTTCCGCCGCGGTTGTAAGCCAGCCGCGGCGGAAAAGCTGCGGACGGAAACCAGGACCCACCAGCCATCCTAATGTGGCGGTGGGTCTTTGGTCAGTCCGCTGCGGTTTTTCCGCATCCTCTGGGCCGGCGGTGCCTTCCGCCGGCCCCGAGGATGCGGAAAAACCGCGATCCTAATGACCCCCTTAGTGTGTTCATGTTGCATTTTGAGCCGTTTCCTGTCTTAGGCACTATGCCTACCCACACAAGTGAGGTACAATTTTTACTGGGAGACTTAGGGTAATTCAGATTTATAAAGCAACTGTTATTACCTATTGACTTTTGATGCATTTTTGCCTTCCAAATGAAAGACAATGTGTAAAAAAGAAGTCATTTTGAAAAATGACAGATAATTCTCATGCTAGTATGAGTACTCCCAATTATAGAAATGTGCAAATATCTACTGTTTCTAAACTCTATATTTTGTTACCATTCCATAAATATATAGGAGTCTTTCATGCCGAATTTTCCATGTATACATTTCCTCCGAATAAATGCTATATACCTGGTACATAAGGAAAAACCATTGCAAGACGCTGCTCAGTTTTTTGCTCTGGGTTCATCGGGTTCTTGGTGAACCTACAAGTCCTATATATTCCCACAACCAGTGAGGTCCATTGGATTTAACGGTGTATTGCTTTTAAAGTGTTGTCATAATTAGAAGAAGTTACAGGTGAAAACGTTAACACAAAAGGCTGTTTTCTTCAACTAATTTTCAATTTTTCCTATATTTAACTGTTAGTTTCTATAAAGAAACCTTGATGGATTTACACATATGACTGCATGCTGAGTTCATAATTTTGTCTACTACTCTAAAATGTATAGCTTTCCAGGATCCATTATTGCTTTCATACCCATTTCTACCATTAACTGGAAGGAGGTTGAAAGCACAAAAAATAGCAAAAATAGGCTATGTCCAAGAAAAATGGCAAAACTGGGTAAAAATTTTTTGGTTTTCTGACAATAGTCTGTCATTCCCTAAAATCTGGGAAAATTTTGATTTTAGCCCCACAACCCCTTTTTTGATACCATCTGTAGGCAAAAACCCAGACGCTTTCATTTGCAGCACTTTTTTCCCATTTTTCCCCCCAAAAACAAAATTTATCTGTATTTTGGCTAATTTCCGGAACCCCTCGAGGGGAATCCACAAACCCTGGGTAGCTTTAAAATCCCCATGATGTTGGAAGGAAAGGACGCAAATTTGGCATGGATACCTTATGTGGTCAAAAAGTTACAGGGGCCTAAGCGCAAACTCCCCTAAATAGCCAAAAAAGGGCTCAGCACTGGGGGGAAAGGCCCAGCAGATAAGGGGTTAAATATGAAACTGAAATGTTTCATTTAAATTTTTTATATTCATACCATTTTCCTTTAAGAAAAAAAGGGCTGCATTTTTTTAAATAAAAACTGCTTTATTGAAAAAGCCATCACAGAAAGGGTAGTCTGCTGACCTCAGCAGGCCACCATGCCTGTGAGTGCCGGTCATTCCCAATGGGTTTCAAAATGTGACTTGCATCATGAATATTAATGAGGCATGTCCTTTGTGACTCATTTGGGAATTGCAAACAGTGTCTAAGACACTGTTGTACATCAGTATTTGCAACTCGCAATTTGCGAGCCTAAAAAAAAAGCAAATTGAAAGTGGCAAACATTGAGGGTCGTACATATGGCCACAAGATAGCACCAGCTTCAATGAGGCATTCTTTTTTTTATGCAAAGTCTGGTCTGACTATCCGAGAAGATCAGATTTTGCATCAAAAAACGATGGTGCTTGTGCTTTAACACCTAAGTTTACATCAAGTAACATCTTCTTCCTGCTGATGGAGCAGGGGAGGGACAAACATTTTTGTACCCCTTGTAAAGTTATTCTCTCATAATCGTAATAATATTAATTGTTTGAAGCATATAAACTAATCAACCAAATGCACTTGAATTAGACACAACACATGGAAAAAACTAACTGCTCTTTTTCAAAACTCTAATTTGCTAATAAAAACCATGAGTCAAACTAGTGTAAGAGCTATGAGGACGTAGATATAACTGAATAAACGCATGTGTTTTGTAATTATGGTAGAATTGTTTTGTGGCAAATGAATGCAGATGGTAAGTCAAAAATTGCATATATGTTTGCTTTGCTAGGTAACACCTAACAGGGGAAAAATTTGAATGGTGGGAGGTAAACAGAAGGGCCTAATTTCTCTATCTAATTTCAGTTGTGTTTGTTTTCATATTAGTTCCCATTTTGGGCTGCTCGGCGTGGTCCGAAAGTAGCTGTTTAAACACGCTAGTGCAAATAAAATCCAAAGATGGCCCCCACACATGCGCAAACAAAATGATAAGTCACGAGTGTATGGCCTATGCCCGGAGCAAGAGATGTCAAGGCCAGCCTACCCTATGAACGGGAGTTATGCCAAAGTGGCCTGCATTTAAAAGTCTGGGAAAGGAACAAAACAAAATTTGAATGTTTGGAATGGATACAAATGATAGACAAGTACAAATATGAACATGAAGTCATGAGAAACTTTTATGTGACTTCGCAAATTCAGGAACTGGTTTGAGCAAGGAGGACATGAGGTGATCATCATCACCCCTCTAGTGGACCAATGAGAAATGAGTGTGGACACTAAAAGTTTCAATTTGGGTTTAGATAGTTAGTGAAAAAGGGTATAAAAGAGCTTGTGCAAATGAGGCTGAGGTGGGTTCCGTGGGTTTTTATTTTCGCACCACAACATGCTGTCGGAGTGGAAAATGTTTCTGGTGCAAGAGACTTTGAAATAATTTGGACTTTAAACTTTGATGGGGAAAGGAAACGAGATCTGATGCGGAGATTCTATGTGAGAAACGAGATCTGTCGTGGAGATTCAATGTCGGGAGGGAGACATCGAGGAGGTTAGAACGACAGTCAGCTTGGGAACCTGTTCTATGCAGTTCTGTCATCTTCCTATGGCAGATTGGTAATCCCTATTTTTCAGTTTTCTTTGCTGAAAATGTATTAAATAATGTTTAGAATGTGTTTGTCTAATAAGATCTTTACAATATAAAATTCTCTCTTAATGGATCTAGATAAAATTCTGTAAAATATAAACTCGAATCTGTATTTATTAAAGTAAAAAGTCATGACAATCTAATGTTAGAAAATTATGGGAATATTGTGATTGAGCTGGACTTAATTGCTATCAACTGATTCCTACTAGTTGGTCCTTCGACCAAATAGCGTAATACCTTGATGTTTGTTTCTTATGATTGTTGAACATTTGAAAATATAATGTATATCATGTATAAAATTATTGTATAGGCTAATAAGGTACCTCGCATATCCAGCAGCTCGCCTACTTGTCACTGATTCAGGGGCAGAGTGGATTTTGTGTGAGAGTGTGTGACTCGCTGTGCTATCGGCCCCACCGACAAGTAAAATAAGTAGCTCCTGGATTAGTGAGATGGTTGTGAGGATTGTTTGAAAGCCGCGTTGTGCCACTGCAAAGTGACACAAAGCAGTATCTGTGCTGAAACAAGGCACATTTCCAGTGCAAAATACTCTTTGCACTGTAAAGTAAATACCCTTACAGAAATGTGTACTGTTTTCTGTCTTTTATGTGGCTTACTCTTACTTGTGTGCAAACTCTTAATAAATCAGCCCCTTACTATGTGACAATGAGGTGGGCATTGACAGAGTTTCTGACAGAAAATAACACAGGCCACTTTTATCCTCCCCTGTGTTTCCAAAGCAGGTAGCAGAAGGTGGCCTTTGGAATGATGGAGCCACTGCTTTCTCTGATATTGTGAATGCTGAAAGGGGGTTGTGACACTTTAGGAAATGGCTTTCAAATACACGACAATTTTTGGCATTGCCACTTCCATCAAAGTTTTTCATTTGTACCATGTTGGTCTTGCATGGAAAGCAATTCACATCCTCTGATTTTCTGCAAGAGAACTACCAGCAAATCTTGCAAACTGATGGGTATTGCATTTCTATTACTCTAATTTTGTAACAAAGATTTCATTCTTTCAGCTTGCCTTCATGGATTTGCCATCATAGAGTTTTTCCTCCCTCTGTGGCACCCATCACACCCATGAGACTTGCCTGGGAAAAAACACCTACATACCACAAAAGTTTAAATGATGGGCATCTTTTTCCGCTGGTACGGCAGAGGCGTTTCCTCTGTCACACCTAAATCCTGGAGGTCCATCCACCATTTTTTAACCAGGTATTCAGCCTATGCAGGAGGCACCGGCCAGGGGCTGTTTTATATAAAGTTACATGGGGGAAGAAAGTGTGTGTGCGCCTGCTTTGTGTGTCTCTAGGACACTTTGGTATTGCAGAATAGGGCGCAGACGCTTGCACTGCTCTTTTTGTAATGTAGAATGTGCTTGATTATAAACTGATGGCACAATTCTAATGGGGCATCCTCATTAGCATGACGATGTAGCCCCTTGGCAAGGAGGGAAACACTTTGCCTCAGAGCCCTTGCTTTGTTATGGAGGCAGGCACAGTGAAAAAGAGGGCTTCAGGAGGGTTACTGATTGTGCCAGACAAAGAGGTGGTACAGTCAATATATCTCAAGGTACACCAATGTAAATGGGGAAAAGAGGAAAAGAAAGTCCCATTTGTAGTAACGTAAGACACGGTCTAGTGTCTCAGTTCTTTCTGTAACTGCACACCTAACACCCACCCACCACCAGGCGTCACAGGTCATGTGACACTGGCCAATAAAGGGGCAGAGCGCACGTGCTCTGGGGCCCCCATTACCTATCCCCCAACTACTGTGTCTGCGTCTCATTTACTCCTCCACAGCATGAGGGCCTGGCGCCCTCCCCAAACTCTACAATGGCGACGAGGCGGAGCTGTGCCCAGCGTGCCACAGCCACATGAAATAAAAGATTGTGGGGAAAGAGGAGAGAGCCAGGGCGACGTCGCGCCCCCTCCCCCGCAGGATCGGCGCTGGCAGCCGTGAGGCCCGAGGGCGTGCGAAGTTGCCCCGGGCCGATGCAGTAAAGAGACGGTGACCGGGAGCTCACCCCGCACCTCTCAAGCCCGCCAAATGAAAAGCAAGCCGACCGGAGCCCACCCGAGTCGGCCGCGGCAGCGTGACCCCCATCGGAGTGGAGTGATGGCCGGGCGGAGCCCACTCGCCACGGCCGCGGCTAATGAATAAGGCCCGAAGGTGTGCCCCGGCGTTGGAGAAAGCGGACCGGACAGAGCCCACTTGCACCGGCCGCAACTGACCCTGCTGACGAAGAGGCCAGTGGGCCTGAGGTGAGCAGGGCACTTAAGAATGCCTGGGGGGCCGCGCAAGCAAGTAGCGACCCCCTGCCTGACTGTGTGATAAGCGGAGCCCACCCGCGTGGCCATGCCGCCTTGCCAGGCGCGGTGCGGCCGAGTATAGACACTAAGTAAAGCAGGACCAGCGGAGCCCACCCGCGGCCTGCCTGCAGCGTCCCTGTCCCCGCCGTGCAGCGTGTGAGTGGAGGCCGCGGCGGCGGGGCGAAGAATCTACAAAAGAAGCGCCCGCAGCGTGTAGGAGAGCTGCCGGGCGGGAGAGCATCGCAAGCGGAGCCCACCCGCGTCTTGAGGAGAGGCTGACGGCGCTACCACACCCCCGGCAGCGCGTGAGTGAAGGAACTGCTGCGGGGGGAGGAAAAGTGAGGGGAAGCGGGCAGAAGGTGAGCCCGTACAGCAATGGAGCAGTGAGGCCGCTGGGAAAACAGTGGAGAGTGGAGTAGCTACCCACTCCTCCACACCCGTCAAGGAAAGCGCCAACTCCAGCCCCCCCCCCCCAGCACTGAATGGGCATCGTGCGCGTCTGGGGATAAAAAAGGAATAAAGGACTTACCGGGAATTCAGAGGCAGCGAGGCTGTCTGATGATGTGCCCGCCCAGGGGGTAATGACTGCAAGGCCGTCAGGAGCAAGCTGCACAAGGCCAGCGCGATCCGGGGTGAAGACCGGGAGGTGCCTCGGAGAACCAAAAACTCGGAGCGAGTGAAAGCAAAGGCTGCAGGCAGCCAGTTCGAGATACACTGCCACCCAGTGGCCAACAGGCAACACTGCAGCCTGCAAGACAAACTTTCCCCCAAGACGATGCAAGGCATACAGATATGCCAGAAGGGTGCAAGGACACTACCCAGCTTGGGGTGACCGAAGGACACTACTGTACCCCCGCAGTGAAATGCTATGGCACCTACTCACATGCCATAGAGAGACAGAGACTAACAAGGACAATTGTACAGCACACAAAGGGGCTCAGAGGAAAAGTAGTGCCCTCAGGTGCAGCTGCAGGGAAAAGACTACAAATTGCCACACCCGACCGGCAATCACGTCCAGAGTAGATTGCAAACCGCTACACACCCGAAACAAAGAAGCAAACAAGCATTGCACAAGCCTAGGAACGGCCAGCAACAGCACAAGACTGTAGCAGCAAGTGAGGGTGCGGGAACGCGCCAGAAAGGTATAAATGCGCCAAGCACGCCAGAGCACCAGAATTTACACACCAGGAGAAGGAGTGAAGTAACTCCACGCATGAAGGAGAGCGCAAGGACTGACGCTCACAAGCAAGTGACCAGAAGCAGGAGACAGAACAGAAGCGCAGACCACCTGACGCACAGGGGACAAGCAGAGACCAACTCCCAGCGGAGCGGCACCTGATGGCCACAGGTTGTCGTTGCAACCGCAGTGAAGAAACTGCAGTACAACCACCACGGGAAGAGACAGAGGTCCCAAGACTCCCCAACAGGCAAGTGCGACACAGGGAGGAAGCGCGATGACTGTCAACACTGCTCCAGGGTCCCGAGAAGAAAGCAAGCACACCCCGTGAAGTAATGGGTGCCACCTGAACACTAGGAAGCAAGGAGCGGTGACGTAACCCTCCGCACAGAAACGCAACACAAGAAGAGCGCGGACAAAAGCGCGCCAACGCTACAGCACCGGAACGGAGCTAACCGATCAAACAGAAGACAGCAAAGCGTGAGGACTCACGCAGAAGACCAAAGCAAGGGTCAGCCAACGGCAACACAGCAAGTATCCCGCAAGAGGACCGAAGATAGCCTGCCAGCATCGGCAGAATGGACCGACCAGAGGTCCAAGAAGTTCGAACACCAAGACACAGTCCACAATCAGCGACTGGCGAACTTCAACAACCACAACTCAACATGTAACGTATAAAGAGAGTGAGAAGATCGCAACGCCCGGTCCAGTCACAGACTGACGAGAAAAGACAGTGTTCGTGAACCAGGACAGGACCGGATGGAAGCAGGTGGAGTGCACGCTGCCTGGAGAAGTCTGGTTAGGAAGATGTAACAGCAAGGTGACCAGACCGCGTTGCGAAGAAGATGGAGAAAGGAGAAGAAGTCTGAGTGGCGTGACGCCACCAAAGAAGGAGAAAGGAGAAGAGGTCTGAGTGGCACGTCTGCCACCACCGAAGAGAAGGAAAGGAAAAGAAGTCAGAAGCACGACGACGAGAATGGAGGATAACTAAGAGGAGTGTGAACCAAGACACCACGACACTCAAAAGGGGAAACACCGAGGAGAGCGTGAGAGGTGCACAACAGTCCACACGCACGACCGGGATACAAGTAACACCACTGGAAGCAAGCATCCACGTGCGAACCAAACAGTCATCCAGGAAGGACAGAAGCGAGCATGTCGGTCTGTTGGCAACACCCACCTCTGGGATGGAACGGACGAAAGGGCCGCGGAAATCCAGGGGCAGAGGCCTCAGGGACACCGGTGGCAGCGGGTCCCCAACGAGAGACGGACTGTTGAAGCTCACGCTGAAGATCCTGGAAGACTGAAGGTCGCACACGACTGAACCTGTGCTAACAACACCCTTTCAGGTGGAACTCGGACACGGAGAAGATGACCCGTAGCGACGTCCTTCAACATGTTTGAAGAGGCAAGGCGGCATGCACACCGGTCCAGTGGAAGCCTGGCAGAAAGGCCTCCGGGTCGTCCAGTGAGAGGGGACACCCACGAGAGAGGGGTATCCGTGAGAGGGATAACCTGCAGCTGAAGGTCCCGTCAGGAACAGACACCAGTTTTAAACCAAGCACTTTGAACAGGACGGTCCAGCGAAAAGTAACACACTTGGGACTCAATGAATATTTATACTTCTGCACGTTCACAGGATGTGGAACAGAGCGTGAGAGACTGTAAAGCCCACTTACAAGCTGCAAGTCTGCCAAGGCAAAGAAAAGACATTGCCAGCAATCAACGGAACCAGCAGTAAAGACCACCACGTGGGAGTCGTCGTGTAAATTATGGGTTTTGAATGAACTGTATTTTTCCCCGCAGGTTGAACTCTAGTTAGGGCAATTTGCTTAACTAAGGTTGGGAGGGATGTAGTAACGTAAGACACGGTCTAGTGTCTCAGTTCTTTCTGTAACTGCACACCTAACACCCACCCACCACCAGGCGTCACAGGTCATGTGACACTGGCCAATAAAGGGGCCGAGCGCACGTGCTCTGGGGCCCCCATTACCTATCCCCCAACTACTGTGTCTGCGTCTCATTTACTCCTCCACAGCATGAGGGCCTAGCGCCCTCCCCAAACTCTACACCATTGTCCCTGT
>NW_028254068.1:0-62099 GCF_964263255.1 Lissotriton vulgaris
GCAAAGCCTGGAGTACCGGCAAGGAAAGTAATTCACGGCGCGCAGACAGTGCAGTTTAAAGATAACAAAGCGCGCGCAAACGAAGTAATTCAGTGAAATGCTAGGGCAGGACGCGTTAGGGAGGGACGACTCTTACCTTCTTCTTAAGATGCTACTGCCACGACCGGGGGTTCTGTGGAAATGGTTCCGCTATGAAGCAGAGACAGGCATGTGTGGTGTTTTAAATATAGTGTAACACCTCAAACCAGGTGGAACATCATAGACATGAAAATGGGACTGGTACTATGTTATGAGGAGACAACATAGTGAAAGGACTTAAACCGGGATTGTATGCTCTTTGGCATCCATCTTGTAACAGTGAAAGTTGATAAGGAATTATAAACTATGTTCAAAAAACAACAGAGCTTGGGTCAGGTAGCGGTGATTGCAGACCTATTGTTATATGACCTGCGATGGCAAATACTAGAGCGCGTTTACGCACCTCCAGGCAAAGACCCATCAATTTTTCGCAAAAAAGGCGAAACTTTCTGGATACATTATCTGGATACAGTCCGCTTTGGGCACAACGAAGAGATCTCGTGGATAGTCACACTCTGAAACTATGGCCATATCTGTAATTAACATCCCGGCCATATAACAATAGGTCTGCAATCACCGCTACCTGACCCAAGCTCGAGAGATTCTGCAAACTTCCACAAATATAAGATATCCTGTGCGACACTACATGTGGAAAGGGGCGACCACTCGGTCCCCCCGAACTTATGGCAGAGTACCTCGATCCCCCCGGGAAGCCATTTTGGGCGGGAGGCGCGTCTCGGCTGGTATGCCCGAAGCGGCGTAGCCGGGGCGCGCTCGTTCCCGCCCTGGAGTGGGCTGGCCTAGACACTGACGCAGCTGGCCACGCCCTCGGGGCAGGCAGGGGCGGGTTTACGCCCGCCCTGAAGTCGGATAAAAAGGGACGCAAGACCGGAAGACATCCTCTTGTTCCTGTGCTCTGAAGCTGCACCTCCTCGCTGCACGTGAGCTCGAGACGGAACGAAGAGCCAATTTTGAGCGTTTTAATCTTTCTTTTTGTCTTCTAGATACTTGGTCGGAAAAGATGCCCAGAAAAGGCGCGAAGAGAATGACGACGGATCAGATGGTTCGGGTCCTCATGAAGGAGATGTCCGAACTGAGAAAGCAGGTGGCGAAGCGAGATGGGGAGGGGGGATCGGGGCGTCCATCGGCTGGAGCAACCCCTGGAGGGAGAGCCAAGAGGCCTAGAAGGGGACCAGCCGGGGGAGACGTCCCTGTTCCCTGTACCCCGCTCGAGGCGCCAACCTCGGTACCGGTGGAGGGGAATCCGATTCCCGTCGTGGTCACCCCGACATCCACTGAGGATATGCCCCCCGAGCTGGCGGCACAGCTAGCAGCGTGGTTGGGCGACAGTAGCGAGGGCGCCACGGCTGCCGAGGCACAAGCGCTGATGAAACAGTTGCGCGAGATGCAGCCAAGGTGCCCGCGCCGGCGGCAGTGATAGACAAGCCGCAGGCCCCGGTTGCGACCACAGAAGCAACGTCCGGTGCAGGTAAGCGGCCATTGCCGATCGCGAGGGACGAGTCAGCACCCTCTCGTAGGGAAAAGTTGGGGCAACATGTTCCTTTGGCAATAAAGGAAAAGATTTGGGCAGGGGAATATGTGAACATTTTCTCCTTGCTTGTCGACCATTATGAGGTGGAGCATGTTAAAGGTCAGAAGGATCTGATGCATCCGAGTGTTTGGCGCGCAAAAATGGCCGCCTTTAAAGTAAATGAGAATATTGGCAATTGGGGCAATGCTTGGGGGATTTTTACGTCGATCTTAGGGGAACGTAGGCCTGAATTGCTTTCTGAGTTACCAATCTATCAGTCACGAATTATGGGGTACTCGACGTCTCACCAGGGTAACCACTGGTTCTGTTATGATAATCTCTTTAGGAAGGCGAAGGAGCATAACAAAAGTTTAACCTGGGACTGTTATGATTCTTTGACATGGGATAAAATGAAAGAGTCAGGAATGTTGAAAATGCCGTTGGTGGGGAGCAATGTTGGCGAGTCCTCCCGCCAATATGCGGGGACGCCCTTTCGGTCAGGTACGAGTACCGACGATTACTCAAGATCTGCCAGTAATGCAGGGAAAAAGGGTTTCTGCTTCAATTTCAACAAAGGTAAATGTACTAGGCCACAGGGATCGTGTAAATTCAAGCACGAATGTAGTGGTTGCGGTTCGTCCCATCCTGAGTCCTCGTGCAGAGCCAGAACGGGTGAGAATGGGGGTAGGGGAGGCGCCAAACAGGTCTAATATAGTCCGAGGGGCGCCTTTACCAACCCCGATTGATACCTTGGCGATGATTCCCTGGCTCAGTGAATACCCAGATCGTACTTCTGCTGGATTGCTGCGAAACGGTTTTTCATATGGTTTCCGCATTCCGGTGGGGGACTTTCAGGGTGTCGGGATATGCAAAAATCAACTTTCCGTCCTGCAGCATACGACTGTAGTACAGGAGAAGATCCGGAAAGAGGTTATCCGAGGTCGTGTCGCCGGCCCGTTTACTGCACCCCCGGTACAGAATTTTGTTTGTTCTCCTTTAGGGGTGGTCCCCAAGAAGGACCCGGGTGAGTTTCGATTGATTCATAATTTGTCAGCTCCACGTGGTCTTTCTGTAAACGATGCAATAGACCCAGAAGTGTGTTCGGTGCGGTACGCATCCTTCGATGAGGCCGTAGCCATTTTGAATCGCCTGGGGCCCGGGGCGCTGATGGCGAAGTCAGATATCGAGTCAGCGTTCCGGTTGCTCCCGGTACACCCGGACGATCAGCGTCTCCTAGGATTTAATTTTCAGGGTTGTTTTTACATGGATAAGTGTATGCCGATGGGGTGCTCTATATCTTGTGCCTATTTCGAGAAATTCAGTAGTTTTCTGCAATGGGTCTTCACAAAGAAGACGGGTTTCCAACATGTAATGCATTACCTGGATGATTTTCTGTTCCTTGGGGCAGCCAGGGATCTTGAATGTGGCCGGGCCTTGGCCGAATTTTGTGTATTGATGAAACAGTTTGGTGTGCCATTGGCACCAGGTAAGACGGTGGGTCCTGCGACTTGCCTCGAGTTTCTGGGGATCGAGTTAGACTCCAGAGAAGGTTGTTTTTTTCGTTTGCCAGCTGACAAAGTGTTAAAGTTCAGGGCAACCCTGCAAGAGTGTCTAAATGGGTCAAAAATTACGCTGCATCAGTTACAGCAGTTGGTGGGACAGTTGAATTTTGCCCTTAGAGTTATACCAATGGCCCGCCCCTTTTCTCGTTCAATTGCACAAGCTATGGTCGGCCTAAAGGAGGGCCACCACCGCACGAGACTATCGGCTGAGGTCCGCCAGGACGTGCGTATTTGGTTAGCATTTCTGGCGGACTTTAATGGTCGAGTCATATGGAACAAACCAGCCGTATCCTCTGAAGAGCTGGGGCTATGGACAGATTCTGCAGGTAGCATAGGTTTTGGTGCCATCTTCGGCACAAAATGGTCAGCACAAAGGTGGCCGACATGGTGGCATGACAATGGTCTGACAAGTAATATTGCTTTCTTGGAACTTTTTCCCATTTTGGTGGCCTTGAGAACCTGGCCAGAAGGGTTCAAGGATCACTCTGTGATATTTTGGTCCGACAATATGACTGTGGTTGAGTGCATCAATAGTCAGGCAGCACGATGTAAGCTGATTTTAAGACTACTCAAAGAGATTGTTTTGTTGTGCATGCAACTTAATGTGCTGTTCAGAGCAAAACATGTCCCAGGGGTACTGAATCAGGCGGCTGATGCACTGTCTCGTTTTCATATGCAGGCTTTCTCGGGCTTCCTTCCCTCAGCGGACCCAGAACCGGCACCCTTCCCCGAAGCTCTCTGGTCTCTCGGTGCCCCGAACTTCGTCACCTCGTGGGAGAGAGTCTAGCACCACGGACGAGGAAGGCATATGAAGGGGCGTTTAGGTCCTATTTAGCCTTCTTGGGGACTGATAGAGAGAAGCTTTGGGGCCATGAGGAATGGGTGGTGAATTTCCTGATGTCCTTACGTAGGGCTGGGAAATCTGTGGCTACGGCTCAGAGGCATCGTGCTGCTATTTCCTTTGTTGCCAGGGCTCATAGTATCCAGGACCCGACAGCGTCTTTCGTTGTACAGAAAGCGCTGCGTGGGTGGCAACGCCTTGAGGGTCGCAGAGTAGATGAGAGGCGCCCGATAGGTTTGGATAGGTTGGCCCAGTTGTTGGCTACACTCCCTGCCACATGTTCATCTCCGTTTGAGGCGGTGTTGTTCCGAGCCGCTTTTACGCTAGCATTTCACGGGGCGATGCGAGTAAGCGAACTGGTGGCAAGGAACAAACAGGATGTGGCGGGGGTTTGTGCCAAGAACACGTTCAGATCAGAAGAGAGGCAATGACGGTCTCCTTTGTCAAGTCCAAGACCGATCAAGATGGGATGGGTGACTGCATAATCATACGCAGGATTCCCGGGTCCTCCATATGCCCGGTAAAGTGTTTAGAAGATTACCTAGCACGAAGGGTGGCAGTATGGGGGGGGACCTTGTTGAGACACGCGGACGCCACCCCACTGACGAGGTTTCAGTTTCAGCGGGTGCTTGCGATGTCAATTGCCGCTGCGGGCTTGAACCCGGGCGAGTTTGGGACCCATTCCTTTCGGATAGGGGCTGCTACAGAAGCTACAGCCAGGGGTCTTAATGTTGAACAAGTAAAACGAGTGGGGCGTTGGTCCTCCAATTGTTATAAGAGGTATGTGCGGTTACACATGTTGTAAAGCTGTAATGATGTACTCACGCCTCTTGTTTTTGTTTGGTTTTCAGTTGCGCAAGCCTACGAGGCGGGGCGGACTTTGCAGTCGACCCAACACCGGGACAGCGGTCAGACATCACCGGCTGTGAAAAAGGAGGTGTGGGTCGTGGGCCACTCATACGTGAGGCGTGCCGCGGACGTATTCAAAGCAGGTGACATGATTCACGTAGCTGGGGAATACGGGTACAGGGTGTCCTTCTACGGAAGAGGCGGTCTCTGTATTGACCAGTTTCAAGCATATTTTGAAGATTTGTTAGGGCGGACGAGGTCACCGCCGTCTATAGTCATAGTGCATCTAGGGGGCAATGATTTGGTCACCACCGGTAGACGACTTCTCCTGGAGGCAATGCTTTCCACTGTAAGTTGGTTGGCGAGGAGAGTTCCGGGGTGCACAATTGCGTGGTCCCATATGATCCCACGAAAGGTGTGGCGGGGGGCTATTTCTATTCCTGCTTTGAATCACTCTGTTAGGAAGCTTAATAACAAAGTGAGTAGGTTGTTCCGTTCCGGGACATTGCATTCTATTTCGCATGGATGTATTAATGATGACAGTATGTATTTGGGGGATGGTGTGCATTTGTCTCGGGTGGGGAATGAGTTACTCATAGGAGACTTCTTAGCATGGTTAAAAACGTTAAAACATGACCTTTAGGTAGGAGCTTTGTGGGGGGTCCGGATAGCCGGTCAACTATCCGGACCTGTGGCGGTAAGGTCATGATCGGTGAGCAGTAATTGGAAGATCCCTATGAGTGGGCGTCACCCAACACGGATGGGAGCGCTCGGGAGAGGTGGCCATTGGCCCCTCAACGGGGAGGCGGTCCTGTCTAAGGAGAGGCCGCCGGAAGGAAAGGAAAGGCGGTCAAGGCCCCTTCCTGTGTAGGAGGGGTTACAGCCCCCTCCTGGGGAATTTCCCGGGGCCAGTGACGTCTGCGACGGCAGATGTGGTAAGTTGTGTGGGGTTTGGGGGGAGGTCTACGCTACCTTCTAGATACTCACACGAGTCCTCGAACGACCTTTAAGTGGCGTCGAGTTTATTGGGGCCCCCGACAAGTCAAAGGGAAATTGGTAGTTGCACGTGGGGTACGCCTCAGTGCTGTCGCCCCTCCCAAGTGGGGGGGTATTTCTGGTTAGGGATCTTGACACCGGTTACGACCTTGCCGTTGGCCCTTAAACGTTAGGATGTACAATTTCATTATTTCAAGAAAATGTTTTGCAGGTTGGTAGTTCGGCTAGGAGAACCTCTGTATTAGAGAATCTGTTAAGGTTAGCCAAACATCGCAATGTGGTTATGAAATTGTACATTAATATGAACTGTTTAACGTTTAATTTTTTGTTTTAATAAATACGGCCGGGGAGGGTCACTCCCTCCCTCTTCCAAAAACTTCAAGAACTGTTTCCGGTTTCCCTCCTTTTGGGGATTGTGTTGAGAGGGGGTGGCGGGTATCTCAGCCATATGGAAAGGGGCGACCACTCGGTCCCCCCGAACTTATGGCAGAGTACCTCGATCCCCCCGGGAAGCCATTTTGGGCGGGAGGCGCGTCTCGGCTGGTATGCCCGAAGCGGCGTAGCCGGGGCGCGCTCGTTCCCGCCCTGGAGTGGGCTGGCCTAGACACTGACGCAGCTGGCCACGCCCTCGGGGCAGGCAGGGGCGGGTTTACGCCCGCCCTGAAGTTGGATAAAAAGGGACGCAAGACCGGAAGACATCCTCTTGTTCCTGTGCTCTGAAGCTGCACCTCCTCGCTGCACGTGAGCTCGAGACGGAACGAAGAGCCAATTTTGACCCACCCACCAGCCCCTGAGGACAGCTAGTTGTTTTAAGATGGTTCGATAATTCTAATTTTTCGTTTACAGGTTGTGGCATTATCATTTGAGAGTGTAATGAAGTCGTTTATGTATGTTCTGTGATTAAAGATATTCTGTTTTTGTGTCCGTTGGTATTATCATGTTGATATTGAGTGTGTAATAAAGTTGGACGAATTTTTGTATGTTCTGTGATTAAAGATATTCTGTTTGTGTCCGTTATAAGCATGCTTATTCGGGTCATAGTGGCCAATGGATTGTTGGTTTAGGTAGCATTGTCGTATTTATTTGGTAGGCGGTAAGGTCATGATCGGTGAGCAGTAATTGGAAGATCCCTATGAGTGGGCGTCACCCAACACGGATGGGAGCGCTCGGGAGAGGTGGCCATTGGCCCCTCAACGGGGAGGCGGTCCTGTCTAAGGAGAGGCCGCCGGAAGGAAAGGAAAGGCGGTCAAGGCCCCTTCCTGTGTAGGAGGGGTTACAGCCCCCTCCTGGGGAATTTCCCGGGGCCAGTGACGTCTGCGACGGCAGATGTGGTAAGTTGTGTGGGGTTTGGGGGGAGGTCTACGCTACCTTCTAGATACTCACACGAGTCCTCGAACGACCTTTAAGTGGCGTCGAGTTTATTGGGGCCCCCGACAAGTCAAAGGGAAATTGGTAGTTGCACGTGGGGTACGCCTCAGTGCTGTCGCCCCTCCCAAGTGGGGGGCGTATTTCTGGTTAGGGATCTTGACACCGGTTACGACCTTGCCGTTGGCCCTTAAACGTTAGGATGTACAATTTCATTATTTCAAGAAAATGTTTTGCAGGTTGGTAGTTCGGCTAGGAGAACCTCTGTATTAGAGAATCTGTTAAGGTTAGCCAAACATCGCAATGTGGTTATGAAATTGTACATTAATATGAACTGTTTAACGTTTAATTTTTTGTTTTAATAAATACGGCCGGGGAGGGTCACTCCCTCCCTCTTCCAAAAACTTCAAGAACTGTTTCCGGTTTCCCTCCTTTTGGGGATTGTGTTGAGAGGGGGTGGCGGGTATCTCAGCCATATAATTTGTGTCAAGATCTGCCATATGCCGGTACCCTGCCCTCTAATTCTTGTCACATCGAAGTGCTGACGCCTTTGCTTCGACTAATCTCTGTTGTTTTTTGAACATAGTTTATAATTCCTTATCAACTTTCACTGTTACAAGATGGATGCCAAAGAGCATACAATCCCGGTTTAAGTCCTTTCACTATGTTGTCTCCTCATAACATAGTACCAGTCCCATTTTCATGTCTATGATGTTCCACCTGGTTTGAGGTGTTACACTATATTTAAAACACCACACATGCCTGTCTCTGCTTCATAGCGGAACCATTTCCACAGAACCCCCGGTCGTGGCAGTAGCATCTTAAGAAGAAGGTAAGAGTCGTCCCTCCCTAACGCGTCCTGCCCTAGCATTTCACTGAATTACTTCGTTTGCGCGCGCTTTGTTATCTTTAAACTGCACTGTCTGCGCGCCGTGAATTACTTTCCTTGCCGGTACTCCAGGCTTTGCTCAAACAGTCTCCACGCATCTATGACCGCTTTGTCTCATTAAATCCTAGACACGGTCACACAAACCACTGATGCAAAGCTGTACCCTCGACAGAGCTGCCTAAGAGAAAATCACGTTACCAAACAGGTACGATGAACCGCCAGCAACCACTAGCTAGCATAACACATTAGTGCCGTTTTCATTTAATTAACCCCAGCGAGAATCCACAATGCTGCTTCCATGTTTTACTGCGACGCGTAAATTTCCTAAACAAACGATTAGACCCGTTCTCTCGATACCAGCAGGAACTTTAATATCGTTAATGCGTCTCACAGCCAATTGATACTTTTAACTCTAAAAGTTAGAGCTACAACCGTAATTGTTGCCACAATGTATCACTGCGCAGCGGAAATCGGCATAGTCAGCGCTTAGCCTCGCTCTCTTGAAACAAGCAGCAGTTAACTCTGTAGGCGCTTCAAGTAATTAAGTATCCCCGCTCCAGAGCAGTCTCTATTTTGGAAAATCCAACACTAACATTGCGTGCTGTGCAACTTTAACTACAAGAAACTCTCAGACCATTACCTGAAATGTATTATTATTCCACCACATATAGATCATGGCGCCCTGGCACCTGAAAAATTAAAGTTCTAATTTCTAACACAGCGTGTACTCGCAAAAAGGTAATGTAACCATCACTAGTTACAAACCCCTTTCTTGAGCCTCGCTTTAACCTATAGCTCACCTTCGTATTTGTATTCATACAGAAACTACCTTTCTACCTACAGAAGTCCCCCGGGTGGCTCAAAAATAAGGAAACGCATAGGCATATGCCTCGCCCTTATAGGTAATTGAAAACCAATGACATTGACATTATAAATACAACCTTCCCATGTATTATAAACCTACAGAAACTTTCTGTATCCTATTTTTCAGCACATGTTTTAAAGAGTCCAGACAGAATCCTATTCACCTACATGTGCAGATTCTCTAATATCATAGGTAAAAACCTTCTTGTTCTCACAAATTGGGGTAACAGCACACTATCACTGCATGCTTGAGGCACTTTGCCAGTCACCACTTTCGGTGAACTAAACCCACTGGGTTCATCTCTTTGAATATTTCTTTCTATCTCCCCACTTTGTGGACTTTCAATGTTCCTAGTCTACCTGATTTATACTCAGCTAAATGTCCTATTAGCTATGAGCTATTATTAAACCCTTGAAATTTGTAAAGTGGATATGCATGGATATATGATGCCATAGATTAAATCTAAGCTGTAAAAATGTAAAAAGCAAAAGAGATTGACATTCAAAATTTTTTTTTCTTATTCTCTGTCTTTCAGAATTTTCTGTATGTTGCCCTCATATTTTTAAGAATCTGTATCACTTGTCTGTAAGTTTTTTGTCTTTGGCCCTGAGGAAGGTGACTTTCACCGAAACGTACGTCGGCCCAACATCTTTTTGTCCTGGATACGATTTGGTCAACTACATCATAACCAACAGAACCACTCCATCTAGGTTCCTATACGTACCCTCTAATGTACACCTTAGAGCTATCACTTGTGTCACTCAATGTTTTGTACAATTTTGCTTAGTTGCTCATGTTGTTAGGTTTGTCTTTTATTCTTTATTTGACACTGTATATGTGTGATTTTGTGTTTGTGATCAATAGGATCAACTGCTACTAGAGGGCATTTTTGAATGATAGGATTATCACCAAATGCACATATAAATGTTGATTTGTATAGTGACAATGAAATGTATTTATATATGTGAGTCTCTAATACCCCTTTTTATAAAAAAAATGACAAAATAGTCAAATAAAATATTTTTCATGTTTGAATAATACTTCAAGGACCTCTCTTTGGCATCTTCTTTTTTATTAATTATTGGGATATATTCAATGTTGAAAGAAATATAGGCCCCCGTAGAGGCTTTGTCTTCTTCTTGCTTGGTTTGTCTCCCCCCTCTGGGCCTTAAAATATTTGGGAGAACTCTCTCTTATTATATATTAAAATCCGACAGGGCCACTTACAAAAAAGTTATCTAGATATACATTTGCGTGCAAGTACCATGGGTGACGTTAATTCAAACTTTCAATAGTACAGTAATCAATAACACATCAGAACTTAATATCAATAGGGATGTCAAAATATTCAATCAATTCTCGTCCCCGCCCGCCATGAGCATCAAAACTGCATTCATATCTCGTGATATCAAGGTTGTTCAACCAGTACACAACAAGGAGTTACGAGTCCCATTTATACCGGCGCCATTTTGGGCGAGGCCGGGCAGGTCCAAGATATAGTCAAAATGTCTCCACCAACCATCGGCCAGACCAGAACCCCTTTCGGCCCTTTATGCTACAAGATGGTGTCTTCCATTCAGAAAATATTGTTGGCAGCATTTTGAAAGGAAAGATAAACAGCCGTTCTCCTAGTGAGTCTCACATTGTTACATTTAGGAAGAATGTTGAAGAGTAATATGTGGAAAATCTGAAGCCATTTTTCTACAAACTCTCAATCAGCCTTTGATGGAAAAAAAAATCCTGAAGAATGTACAAACTGAAAACCAATTTTTGTCTGTATAGCATCAACAGCAACGCTTGAGTCAGCGTTGTGTCAAGCCGCCATTTTCATTCAATCAATAGCGTCCCCCTGCACACATTCAGGGACCTGGTCGTGTCTTCAGATGAAACGGATTGTGGGACAAGAAGCAAAAAGGAAAAGGAAAAAAGTTCAGCCGGACCTCGGGAGCCGGCCGCCTATGTCATGTGCGACCTTTGGCCACACCAGGGCAATAGTGAAGCTGCAGCAGGTGCAAATAAGCTTCAGACAGTCTTACAAGCACTGCTCAGAACTCTCAACTATGGCACTCAACATCCAGGACTTGCCATTCGGATCTTGGCGCCTTGTGCTGGTTCCGACCTATTCACACATCGGTCCACTACTGACATCACCTCATAAGCCAACGGGGCACCCCACGCCGACTTTCGGCGCAGCATTGTAGGATGGCCACACCAGTGCGGCAACTTGCTGGACACCACCTCGGTGCCATCCGGATCTCGGCGCGTTCGAGTCACTGTACCGCAAGAGTGACCGGAACTCAGCTGGACACGCCGTCTTTCGGCGCAGCATTGTAGGATGGCCACACCAGTGCGGCAATTTGCTGGACACCACCTCGGTGCCATCCGGATCTCGGCGCGTTGTGCTGCCTTCGGCCTACTGTAGCCGCAAGTGCGGACGCAACTCAGTTGGACGGCGAGTGAAACGCTAAGGGGTGCTCCACTGCAGCCGAGGAGCCTCCATCTTGGGGGAGACGCACAGCCCCCACTGACTGACGCGACCTCACAGGCCAATGGGGCGCCCCACGCCGACTTTCGGCGCAGCATTGTAGGATAGCCACACCAGTGCAGCAACTTGCTGGACACTAACTTGGTGCCATCCGGATCTCGGTGCGTTGTGCTGCCTTCGGCCTATTCGCACATCGGTCCGCTACTGACGCCGCCTCACGTGCCAACGGATTTTCTACGCTTTTTGTAGCCCTATGCCGCATAACAGGTCATGTGACTTGTTTATAAAACTTTTCATTGGTTCATTTTACTTTTGGTTTCCTAAAGATGAAAGGCTTGGTCATATGACCTAAAAATAACACTTTTCATTGGTTTAGAACATTTTTTTTTCCCAAACGATGAAAGCCCCACCTTGTTTCTGGATGATTCAGACTGAAGCTGGCGTCAGCATGAGAGCACCACCATCTCGTGGCTCCGTCGTGGTCATTCCGCGAGCAATCATGGCAGCCGCTCCCCACCGGAAACCTGCAGGAGTCGAGGGCCCCCAAGACTTTTGTAGAATCTTCACGGCTGAGGGGACGCTTTCGAGAATGGAGCCCAAGCCCTAGCAGACAAGCGTCCGAGTTCCAAGGTGTCCCAGGGCCATTTTAGTGGACCAGGCCCAAAACCGAAGAGCCGTCCGCCATTTTAAGAGTCCTGTGGCAGCCGCCTATCGCTGCACTGCAAGAGTGGGAGCAACTCAACAACATGGTGAGCGAGACACTGTAGCCGCAAGAGCGGGCGCAACTCAGCTGGATGGCTGCCACCTGGGGAGGCCCATTCACGCCGCCTCCCCCATGCCCCCCCGGGCCACCCCACGCCAATTTTCGGAGCAGCATTGTAGGATACCAAAACCAGTGCGGCAGTTTACTGGACATCACCTGGGTGCCATCCACATCTCAGCGCGTTCTGCTGCCTTGGGACTATTCGCACAACAGACCGCTACTGACGAGGCCTCCCTCCGCACCACCCGGGACGCCCCACGCTGTTTTTCTGAGCTGCATTGTAGGATCCCAAAAACCAGTGCGGCACCCAGGTGACATCACCTGGGTGCCGTGCAGAACTCAGCACGTTGTGCTGCCTTGGGACTATTCGCACAAAAGACAGCTTCTGACCATTGTTGCTTTTTTTTGTCAAAAATGTTTAAATGTTTTTACAGTTTTTGTTCCGTTCGTTATATTTAAAAGTTAATAAAGTTTTATAATCCTACTTTGTTGGAGTGCTATATATTTTTAAAAAATCGGGTGAATGGGGCCTTGAATCGGGTTATTGTCATCTGTGGGCTTTGCAAGTGTACTGCTACAGGATCGGACATTTCAAACTCAAATGCACGTTCTTTTTCTTACCTTTCCGAAGCATGGAGCGCAATAGCAGGCAGAGAAAGGGTGATGCAAGTGTTGAACACTGCCTGGCCTGGCAAGTTGCTGGCAGTGCCCCCCCCCCCCGCCCGCTCCTGAAAGAGGACACACACACACCGCTGGCCCGAGTACTTCACAGATCTTTAAAAGACCATGCGCTTGTTCATGAGGCTTAAATGGTTTATCACCCCTTCTAGAACCCCTGCATCGACCCTCTGACGTTTCCTGGAAAAATTACCACGTAACACAATACCAAGCCTTGTCAGCTGAAACCCCTGAGGAATCGTGGGGCACATTATCAAGGGGGTTTATCTCCGCTTTTTTGGCTTTAAAAGCCAAGAAAGCGGAGATAAAATTATCTCCCTATTACCAAGCTGTCGCTAACACCAGTTAGTGACAGCTAAAAGGAGATAGCGACCATCTTGGGCCCCGCTTTGCATGTCAGTGATATTTATCACTAATGACATGCAAAGTGGGCGTGCCAAGATGTTAGCGACTGGAAACAGTCCCTAACATCGCTATCTCCAAAAGCTAACACCTGCCCTGAGCAGTTCTTAGCCATGTTATCCAATGGGAGGTGGATAACATGGCTAAGAGCATTTGCTCGATAATGCATGAATATATATATATTCATGCATTGCGGCCGTTTTTTATCGCATTTGCGATAAACCTTGCTAATAGCAAGGTTTATCTGCGATAAAAATCGACGATGTGCGGCGATAATTTTTGTCTCTAAACAAGTTAGAGACAAAAATTATCGCTAGTTGTTGGTAATATGCCCCCGGGTTTTTGCTTGCAGAAATCGGGAGGCGGGAGACTAACACTGAAATCAGTAGTCTCACGCCTGAATCGGGAGGGTTGGCATGTCTGGATTCTCTACAGCTGGGGCCATAAACTACATCCGCAGGGCTAGGTGATAGCCTGGGACCGGCCTGGCATCTAAAATGGCTGCCGTGCACGACAAAATTGTGGCATTGGAAAAAAGGCAAGATGGCGCAGACAATGTTTATCAATAAGGATTCATTTATAACAAAATATTTTATCGCACTGACAAATTGGCGGTCAACACTTCCTGATTTCCATCGAATCGAACGTTAACAGACGTCACGCAGCAAAAAAAAAAAAAGCTCACGCACAGCCGCTGGAAGACATGTATCAACATATATGAGCCTCCTCAGCCACCCTCAGAAAACATAAGGGATTAGGATACGTCTCCCGCACCCCCTTATACCTAGTAATTTAATTAAAACGAAGCACAAAATGGCGAATTCCCGTTTCGCTACCAGTTTGCGGCCCAGTTCGCGGCCCGGGAAGCGATTCTACCGTGAAAAATATATATTTTTTTTATTTTCCCCACGGGACCCTTTAATAACCCCAACAACATTCCTAGGGGGTCAAGAGGGGTATACCTTGCCCCCTTTCATTAAATTCCCCCTTCGTTTTTCACCTCTTCTTCTCTCTCGATCCTACCGAGAGATAAGATGGCCGCC
Organism: Lissotriton vulgaris; assembly: GCF_964263255.1. Taxonomy (NCBI): domain Eukaryota; kingdom Metazoa; phylum Chordata; class Amphibia; order Caudata; family Salamandridae; genus Lissotriton; species Lissotriton vulgaris. The sequence continues at coordinate 14,348 of NW_028254068.1, forward strand.
GCTCCGGACTGTTTAGAATGTTGACAGACACCGGGGAGCTTCGCATCGCAAAGTTCCGTTTCGCGAAAAGTAAGCGGACCGGAGCGCAGCCCGGAGCGCTGTTACAGATATATATCTTGTTTTGAACGTTAATTTCTCAAAATCCACTGGAGCACATATATTGAGACCTAGCAAAGGCACATCGGGCTAACAGTCCCTACAATTTTGCCAAGTTTCGTGCAAATCCATTCAGCCGTTCGAGCTAAAAGTGAGGCCAAAGGCCCTATGGAAATTAACATGGGAAAAACGCGTATTGGGACCCCCCTTTTTTCTCGGCCCCCCTTGACGAAACCCCCCCAAATTTTCAGGGGCTGCTCAGAAACAAAATGTGCCATTTTCCCGAAAGTTTCAGCCGATTCCGTCCACAAACGCCAAAGTTATTAGACATAGAATTTTCAAAAGTTCCATAGACAAATAATCCTAACTATATATACCTACTGGCGAACGCCAGTAGGTAATATATATATATATATATATATATATATATATATATATATAGATATTACCTACTGGCTATCGCCAGTAGGTATATATAGTTAGAATTTTTTCTCTATGGGACTTTTGAAAATTCTATGTCTAATAACTTTGGCGTTTGTGGACGGAATCGGCTGAAATTTTCAGGAAAATGGCACATTTTGATTCTGAGCAGCCCCTGAAAATTTGGGGGGGTTTCGTCAAGGGGGGGCCGAGAAAAAAGGGGGGTCCCAAAACGCGTTTTTTGCATTGAGTTTTCCATAGGGCGGTTGGACTCACTTTTAGCTCGAACGGCTGAATGGATTTGCACGAAACTTGGCAAAATTGTAGGGACTGTTAGCCCGATGTGCCTTTGCTAGGTCTCAATATATGTGCTCCAGTAGTTTTTGAGAAATTAACGTTCAAACCAAGATATATATCTGTAACAGCGCTCTGGGCAGCGATCCGGTCCGCTTACTTTTCGCTTATCGGAACTTTGCGCGCAGAAAGCTGATTGGCTCTCCGGTGTCTGTCAACATTCTAAACAGTCCGGAGCGGACGCCATCTTGTCTCTCGGTAGGATCGAGAGAGAAGAAGAGGTGAAAAACGAAAGGGGAATTTAATGAAAGGGGGCAAGGTATCCCCCTCTTGACCCCCTAGGAATGTTGTTGGGGTTATTAAAGGGTCCCGTGGGGAAAATAAAAAAAAAATGATTTTTCACGGTAGAAGCGCTTCACGGGCCGCGAACTGGGCCGCAAACTGGTAGCGAAACGGGAATTCGCCATTTTGTGCTTCGTTAATTAAATTACTAGGTATAAGGGGGTGCGGGAGACGTATCCTAATCCCCTTACTAGTTATAAGTGGGTGCGGGAGACGTATCCTAATCCCCTATGTTTCCTGAGGGTGGCTGAGGAGGCTGATATATGTTGATACATCTCTTCCAGCGGCTGTGCGTGAGCTTTTTTTTTTTTTTTGCTGCGTGACAGTCCGGAGCGGCCGCCATCTTGTCTCTCGGTAGGATCGAGAGAGAAGAAAAGGTGAAAAACTAAGGGGGAATTTAATGAAAGGGGGCAAGGTATCCCCCTCTTCACCCCCTAGGAATGTTGTTGGGGTTATTAAAGGGTCCCGTGGGGAAAATAAAAAAAAAAAAGATTTTTCACGGTAGAAGCGCTTCACGGGCCGCGAACTGGGCCGCAAACTGGTAGCGAAACGGGAATTCGCCATTTGCTTCACGGGCCGCGAACTGGGCCGCAAACTGGTAGCGAAACGGGAATTCGCCATTTTGTGCTTCGTTAATTAAATTACTAGGTATAAGGGGGTGCGGGAGAGGTATCCTAATCCCCTATGTTTCCTGAGGGTGGCTGAGGAGGCTGATATATGTTGATACATCTCTTCCAGCGGCTGCGCCATCTTGCCTTTTTTTCGAATGCCACAATTTTGTCGTGCACGGCAGCCATTTTAGATGCCAGGCTGGTCCCAGGATATCACCTAACCCTGCGGATGTAGTTTATGGCCCCAGCTGTAGAGAATTCAGACATGCCAATCCTCCTGATTCAGGCGTGTGACTACTGATTTCAGTGCTAGTCTCCCGCCTCCCGATTTCTGCAAGCAAAAACCCGGGGGCATATTACGAACAACTAGCGATAATTTTTGTCTCTAACTTGTTTAGAGACAAAAATTATCGCCGCACATCGGCGATTTTTATCGCAGATAAACCTTGCTATTATCGCAGAAAAGTCAGCGATATTCATGTATTATTGACCTAATGCTCTTAGCCATGTTATCCACCTCCCATTGGATAACATGGCTAAGAACTGCTCAGGGCAGGTGTTAGATTTTGGAGATATTCGCGCTTAGCGCGAATATCTCCAAAAGTTGGTAATAGAAGGTAGCGATGTTAGGGACTGTTTCCAGTCGCTAACATCTTGGCACGCCACTTTGCATGTCATTAGTGATAAATATCACTGACATGCAAAGCGGGGCCCAAGATGGTCGCTATCTCCTTTTAGCTGTCACTAACTGGTGTTAGCGACAGCTTGGTAATAGGGAGATAATTTTATCTCCGCTTTCATGGCTTTTAAAGCCAAAAAAAGCGGAGATAAACCCCCTTGATAATATGCCCCACGATTCCTTGGGGGTTTCAGCCGACAGGGCTTGGTATTGTGTTACATGGTAATTTTTCCATGAAACGTCAGAGGGTCGATGCAGGGGTTGTAGAAGAGGTGATAAACCATTTAAGCCTCATGAACAAGCGCATGGTCTTTTAAAGATTTGTGAAGTACTCGGGGCGGCGGTGTGTGTGTGCCCTCTTTCAGGAGCGGGCGGGGGGGCACTGCCAGCAACTTGCCAGGTCAGGTAGTGTTCAACACGTGCATCACCCTTTCTCTGCCTGCTATTGCGCTCCATGCTTCGGAAAGGTAAGAAAAAGAACGTGCATTTGAGTTTGAAATGTCCGATCCTGCAGCAGCACACTTCCAAAGCCCACACATGACAATAACCCGATTCAAGGCCCCATTCACCCGTTTTTAAAAAAATAGATAACACTCCAACAAAGTAAGGTTATAAAACTTTATTAACTACTAACTTTAACAAACGGAACAAAAACTAAAAACATTTAAACATTTCTCAACACAAAAAGCAACAATGGTTAGAAGCGGTCTTTTGTGCGAATAGTCCCAAGGCAGCACAACGTGCAGAGTTCTGGACGGCACCCAGGTGATGTCGCCTGGGTGCCGCACTGGTTTAGGGATCCCACAATGCTGCTCCGAAAATTGGCGTGGGGCGTCCCGGGTGGGGCGAGGGGAGGCCTCGTCAGTAGCGGTCTGTTGTGCGAATAGTCCCAAGGCAGCACAACGTGCAGAGTTCTGGACGGCACCCAGGTGATGTCGCCTGGGTGCCGCACTGGTTTAGGGATCCTACAATGCAGCACAGAAAAACAGCGTGGGGCGTCCCGGGTGGTGCGGGGGGAGGCCTCGTCAGTAGCGGTCTGTGTCCAGTGTCACATGGCTGACACAACATGTACGACAGGCACCCAGGTGATGTCCAGTAAACTGCCGCACTGGTTTTGGTATCCTACAATGCTGCTCCGAAAATTGGCGTGCGGCGGCTCGGGGGGGGGGGGGTGTGGGGGAGCCGGCGTGAACGGGCCTCCCCAGGTGGCGGCCATCTAGCTGAGTTGCGCTCGCTCTTGCGGCCACAGCGTCTCGCTCACCATGTTGTTGAGTTGCTCCCACTCTTGCAGTGCAGCGATAGGCGGCTGCCACATGGCTCTTAAAATGGCGGACAGCTCCTCGGTTTTAGGCCTGGTCCACTGAAATGGCCCTGGGACACTTTGGAACTCGGACGCTTGCCTGCTAGGGCTTGGGCTCCATTCTCGAAAAGCGTCCGCTCAGCCGTGAAGATTGTATAAAAGTCTTGGGGGCCCCCGACTCCCGCAGGCTTCCGGTGGGGAGCGGCTGCCATGATTGCTCGCGGAATGACCACGACGGAGCCACGAGATGGTGGTGCTCTCATGCTGACGCCAGCTTCAGTCTGAATGATCCAGAAACAAGGTGGGGCTTTCATCGTTTGGGAAAAAAAAAATGTTCTAAACCAATGAAAAGTGTTATTTTTAGGTCATATGACCAAGCCTTCCATCTTTAGGAAACCAAAAGTAAAATGAACCAATGAAAAGTTTTATAAACAAGTCACATGACCTGTTATGCGACATAGGGCTACAAAAAGCGTAGAAAATCCGTTGGCACGTGAGGCGGCGTCAGTAGCGGACCGATGTGCGAATAGGCCGAAGGCAGCACAACGGGCCGAGATCCGGATGGTACCGAGGTGGTGTCCAGCAAATTGCCGCACTGGTGTGGCCATCCTACAATGCTGCGCCGAAAGACGGCGTGTCCAGCTGAATTGCGGTCACTGTTGCGGTACAGTGACTCGAACGCGCCGAGATCCGGATGGCACCGAGGTGGTGTCCAGCAAATTGCCGCACTGGTGTGGCCATCCTACAATGCTGCGCCGAAAGACGGCGTGTCCAGCTGAATTGCGGTCACTGTTGCGGTACAGTGACTCGAACGCGCCGAGATCCGGATGGCGCCGAGGTGGTGTCCAGCAAATTGCCGTACTGGTGTGGCCATCCTACAATGCTGCGCCGAAAGACGGCGTGTTCAGCTGAGTTCCGGTCACTCTTCCGGCACAGTGACTCGAACGCGCTGAGATCCGGATGGCACCGAGGTGGTGTCCAGCAAGTGGCTGCACTGGTGTGGCCATCCTACAATGCTGCGCCGAAAGTCGGCGTGGGGTGCCCCGTTGGCTTATGAGGTGATGTCAGTAGTGGACTGATGTGTGAATAGGTCGGAACCAGCACAAGGCGCCAAGATCCGAATGGCAAGTCCTGGATGTTGAGTGCCTCAGTTGAGATTTCTGAGCAGTGCTTGTAGGACTGTCTGAAGCTTATTTGCACCTGCTGCAGCTTCACTAGGTCCGGCGGAACTTTTTGCCTTTTCCTTTCTGCTTCTTTTCCTACAATGCGTTTCATCTGAAGACACGACCAGGTCCCTGAATGTGTGCAGGGGGACGCTATTGATTGAATGAACGCGCCGAGATCTGGATGGCACCGAGGTGGTGTCCAGCAAATTGCCGCACTGGTGTGGCCATCCTACAATGCTGCGCCGAAAGTCGGCGTGGGGTGCCCCGTTGGCTTATGAGGTGATGTCAGTAGTGGACTGATGTGTGAATAGGTCGGAACCAGCACAAGGCGCCAAGATCCGAATGGCAAGTCCTGGATGTTGAGTGCCTCAGTTGAGATTTCTGAGCAGTGCTTGTAGGACTGTCTGAAGCTTATTTGCACCTGCTGCAGCTTCACTAGGTCCGGCGGAACTTTTTTCCTTTTCCTTTCTGCTTCTTTTCCTACAATGCGTTTCATCTGAAGACACGACCAGGTCCCTGAATGTGTGCAGGGGGACGCTATTGATTGAATGAAAATGGCGGCTTGACACAAAGCTGACTCAAGCGTTACTGTTGGTGCTATACAGACAAAAATTGGTTTTCAGTTTGTACATTCTTCAGGTTTTTTTTTTCCATCCAAGTCTGATTGAGAGTTTGTAGAAAAATGGCTTCAGATTTTCCACATACTACTCTTCAACATTCTTCCTAAATGTAAGAATGTGAAACTCACTAGGAGAACGGCTGTTTCTGTTTCCTTTCAAAATGCTGCCACCAATATTTTCTGAATGGAAGACACCATCTTGTAGCATAAAGGGCCGAAAGGGGTTCTGGTCTGGCCGATGGTTGGTGGAGACATTTTGACTATATCTTGGACGTGCCCGGCCTCGCCCAAAATTGCGCCGGTATAAATGGGACTCGTAACTCTTTGCCCGCAAATGTATATCTAGAAAATGTTATTGTAAGTGGCCCTGTCGTATTTTAATTACAAAATGTACGTCCACCGATTCCGCAACTGTTAGACACCTTTGTTCTTGTCACCTAATGGCCCGCTCGTTACGTTCTTCTACAGTGTAAATGTCTCCTCATCATATACGATTTCAGTTTGCTCCGTGGCCGGCCCACGTGGTTGTAGGCCCGTATTTGTATACTGACATTTTTACAATAAAGGTTTTTAAAACAAAACACGGTAGTAGTATTTTCATTTGTAAAGTTTTTACTTTTAGTGACTGTTTTCGAATCAGTAAAAGGCAAGTGAAATAAAGCAGTCCAATTACATGACGGATAAAAGGTATAATATGTAGGAACGCAGTAAAGATAAATGGTCAAGGGCAGTTGTGTTTTCCACTCCTGCAACATAAAGTGATCGATAAGAATCTGATAATCAGGCGTATCGGCGACTAAGACAGCAGGCCGAATCTCTTTTACTCAACGGCTCCGTCATGGAAGGAAGAAACGCCCTTTTTCTCGAAAAAGGAATATATTTTACTTGCAAGACAGTTGTAAATTTTCCGGGAAAGTACATTAGCCTGGAATATTATAACATATGTTTGAAAAAAAAATATTGTTCGAAAATAATAAAAAGCGTAATTTTTAGGTCATATGACCAAGCTTTTCATCATTAAATTAACAAAAGTAAAATGAACCAATGAAAAATTTTATTAACAAGTCACATGACCTGTTATGCTTACGTTACGCGCTGCGCGCCGCGCCTCGGATCACTTCCGGGTGCGCTAACGCGGCGTGTCATAAAACGCATTACGCGACAACGTAGGTCAAGAATATAGTCAAAATGTCTCCACCAACCAGCGTTCAGAACACAACCCCTTTCAGCAGTCCAAAAAGTTCTGTTAAATGACAACAGAGGGGACAGGCAACAAGAACCATCAGTCAAAGAGGGGAGGGCAAGTTCTTCTCTTCCGGGTCATGTTGGGGCGCTACCGGAACTGATCGAATTGTTAGTCTACAGTGTTTCTGGATGTTTCAGACTAAAGCTGGCGTCAGCATGAGACCACTACCATCTCGTAACTGCGTCGTGGCCATTCCACGAGCAGACATGGCAGCCGCTCCCCACCAGAAGCCTGCGGGAGTCGGAGGCCCCCAAGACTTTTGTAGAATCTTCACGGCTGAGGGGACGCTTTTCGAGAATGGGACCCAAGCCCTAGCAGACAAGCGTCCGAGTTCCAAGGTGTCCCAGGGCCATTTTAGTGGACCAGGCCCAAAACCGAAGAGCCGGCCGCCATTTTGAGAGTCCTGTGGCAGCCGCCTATCGCTGCACCGCAAGAGCGGGCGCATCTCAACTACATGGTGAGCGAGACGCTGTAGTCGCAAGAGCGGGCGGTAAACAGCTGAATGGCGGAAGAGGCACAGTGTAGCAAAAGCGGGCGGAATGGCAACTAAAACGATAAAGGGGCGCCCCACTACAGCTTGTCTTCAGGTCAAACGGATTGTGGGACAAGGTCCAGAATTGAAGAGTCATCAAAAGGCAAAAAGTTCCGCCGGACCCCGGGAGCCGGCCGCCTATGTCGGGGGCGATCTCAGGCTACACCAGTGCTATAAGACTTGGGGAGGGTGTCGGAGCCAAGCGTCTTCTCCGAGTCCATGGCCATCACACCGCCCCTCAGGGGCCTCCGTCAAGCTGTTTAGGAAGGTAACATATCACATTGTTTTCTAATGCAGTCAGGTCCACAAACGACACTCACTTACTTTGAGAATAGTGAAGCTGCAGTAGGTGGAAATAAGCTTCAGACAGTGTTACAAGCACTGCTCAGAACTCTTAACTATGGCACCCAACATCCAGAACTTATGCTATTTGAGAATGGTAGTGACATCGAAGCATCTCAGGGACCAAAACCATTAACGTACTTTCACGTATGAAAATCTTACTTGGGGAGGGGGCAGGAGCGAAGCGCCCCCTCCCAGTCAGCGCCACCACACCGTATGTTGAAAATCTGAAGCCATCGTTCTACAAAGTCAACCAAACTTGGATTGAAAAATCTAGAAAAATGTACAAACTGAAAACCAGTTTTGGTCTGCATAGCATCAGTAACAACGCTTGAGTCAGCTTTGTGTCAAGCCGCCATTTTGATTCAACAAAGCACAGGCATTGAAAAAGGCTGAAATTCAGAACTCTAAACTATGGCACCCAACATCCAGGAGCTTGCTATCTGGATCTTGGAGCCTTGTGCTGTTTTCGATCTATTCACACATCGGTCCACTACTGACATCATCTTATAAACCAACGTTATGTAAATAGTTTTTTATTAAAATGTTTTACCCTGTTTCTTTGCTGGTGTGTTGTCTATATTTTTAATATTTGCATAGGGTTTGTCGTTATTTTGTGCGGGATGGGTGATGGAGCCGAGCTGTCTTGCAGCCCTCATGGTGTGGAGCTCAGTTCATCTCACTATTTTCGTATTTCTCAAGAAGGGTTGTTCCTAATATTTCTATTTTAGCGAGGTCAAAAAGAGATCCAATTAGTGGCCTACTGATTTTGCTCGATTACTTTTATTTTTTTACACGATTTTTCACTATCTGCAAAGACTAAACAGAGTATTGCGACTTTGTGCTTGTTTGTAAATAGAGAATGATCCAAAGAGAACCAATTCTAAAACAGTAAATGCTTGGACAACAATCAATCAAATGGAGAGACAAGGAGGCACGACGGATTACAACGGGGGTAAAGGCCTGCGTTAACTACCCTTCAGTATCTGCAAAGAGAGAGTACTACTAAGGCAAAAGAGGGGAGGGGGGGGGGGGTTGCAGCATTCAAAGCACATCAGCGTGCATAAATACGAAAATGTTTTTATCTATCACGTACTTGACATTTTAAAGCTTTTCATATTTGCTATTAAAAAACCAATGAAATTCACAGAAAAAACCATAGGTTATAGTGGATATATAGTTAGGAATTTGCATTTACAAAACCTTGAAAATTCAATGAAAAAACCATAGGTTATAGGCCATATATAGTTAGGAATTAGCATTTACAAAACCTTATTTTACTCGCATAAAACCATTGAAATTCCATATATAGTTAGAAGCGCTAACTATATATCGCGCACCCGCAATCCACTGCTGATGATGTCACATATTACATCATTCATGACATGGTCAGTGACATCACTGATGACATCACTGATGACATCTCAAATGACATCACTGATGACAACTCAAATGACATCACTGATGACATCTCAAATGACATCACTGATGACATCACTGATGACAACTCAAATGACATCACTGATGACATCTCATTTGTCATCACTGATCACATCACTTATGTGATAATACAATGAACCTCTTCAGACTCTAATATAACCTTACATACACTCAGTATAAACAGACACTCACAGACTGTCACTCATCCATGGAGTTACTCACACACCTACTCAGTCATGCAAAGAATCAATCACACCTCCATTTCCTCAACTATAAAGTTATACACATCTTACTTATTCAAACATATAATAACACATATTTATTCTCTTATATAATCCCTGATACAAGCTCACAGTGATCGATACAGCCACTCACACATTCACTGGCTCTTATGTTCAGTTATTTATATCTGTCAACTCTCACATGTATTGTGTTTTACATACGTACTTACTTGCTCATGTAGCAATGAGAAATCCATTCACTCACCAACACACCCATGCATAGTCAACCGCTCATATAGCTGTTTCCACATGCACTCTTGAACTCATACTCCTAGTGAATCAACTGCTTACACATCTATGCACAGAGTCACGCACCTCCCAGCCACCCACACACACACTCAGCCTCCCATTCAAATACTTGGGCAACCAATCAATAACCCATATGGCCACTCTTATAGCTACTGATCAACACATGCAGCAGCTTACACAACAACAAACATACTGATGCACAAATTAAGACAGTTTAGTCACTAACCCATGCACTCAGTGAGACACATTTAATCACTCACTCATACAGTCAGTCATGCACCTACTAAATTCTTTATCCAGACACTTATACATCCACTCATTCTTCAATATGTGAAACATATTTTAACTTTACAGAAACATACAGTCACTGGGTGTTGTCATCAGTGATGTCATCAGTGATGTCATTTGAGATGTCATCAGTGATGTCATCAGTGATGTCACTGACCATGTCATGAATGATGTAATATGTGACATCATCAGCAGTGGATTGCGGGTGCGCGATATATAGTTAGCGCTTCTAACTATATATGGAATTTCAATGGTTTTATGCGAGTAAAATAAGGTTTTGTAAATGCTAATTCCTAACTATATATGGCCTATAACCTATGGTTTTTTCATTGAATATAGATATATATATATATCTATCTATATATATATATATATATATATATATATAGATATATATATATATATATATATATATATATATATATATATATATATAGATAGATATATATATATATTACCTACTGGCGGTCGCCAGTAGGTAGTTATAGTTAGGATTGTTTTCCATAGGAAATCCTCAACATTCTATTTGGAATAACTTTGGCCCTGGTGGATGAGTCTTTGCGAATTTCTCAAAGAAGATGGCTAGGTCCGCTGCGCTCCTTCCCTGAAAGTTTGGGGAGGATTGGTCAAGTGGGGGCTGAGATATAAGGGGGGTCCCAAAACGTGTTTTCTCCATGTTATTTTCCATAGGACCTTTAGACTCGGCTACAGTTCGAACGGGTGAATGAATTTATAAGAAATGTGCCAAAACTGTAGAGTCTTGTTCGCAGATTACGCTTTTTTTGGAATGGTGTAAATCCGTTCAGTAGTTGTTGAGAAAATTAAAGTTAAAGCCAATTATATATCTATAGGCGCGCACACATGCGCGCACCCAAGCGGCTGCGCGTGAGCGGAATTTTTTTTGGCTGCGTGACGTCTGTTAACGTTCGATTCGAAGGAAATCAAGAAGTTTTGTCCGCCATTTTGTCACTGCGAGTAAATATATTGTTCATTTCAAAGCATTGAAACATGGAAAGGGGAGAAGGTAGAGATTGTCTTGCTCCGTAGCTTTTCTCGGGGTGTGCAGTAAGGCCCTTAAACGCAAAAAGATATAATTTTTCCCCGAAAAAAAATACGGGGTGTGCGCACCCGGTCGCGCACACCTATTTACAAGAGTGTGAAATTGGAGGTAAATCAGAAGTTTGAGTGCTTAGATATAAGGTGGCTCTGAAAAGAGCCTTTGTGTTAATTGAGTGTTTTCTGCATTTATAAGTAAGTACCGATGCAGAGTCTGATGTTGCAGAGGAAGATTCTGTTTCCCTCATTCGTGAAATGAACACCGTCTCTCCTATAGACGTCTTGCATGTGGTATCGCAAGTTGTTGTGGTAAATAGAACCCATGCTATAATCTCTGAGGAACGCAGAAACAGATTTATTTACATGTCTCCTTGCTTTCTCAAATTGTGCACAATGGTGATTGGACCGATTCCGTTTCTGTCTTTGGCATATATTGGAATATACCAAGGCAGATCAAGGAAAAAGTGTCATCAATTGTCGAAAGGTGTCTTTTAGAAGCATTTCCAGACCTACCCCAGTGATTGTGCCTAGATCGTTCCCACCACAGTGCACAATTATAAGGTCTGGTTCTGGGAGATGCATAAAAGTTTTCACCAATGGAATCAATTGGTGACATTTCAATCCTCTTTTGGAAATCCATGTTATGTGTACATTTGGTAAGCTGAGGTTGCAAATTCGTCTGCTTACTGCATATTTTTCACTCCAGTGAATATAACTGTGTCCTATTAGCCAGACCTTCATTTTCAAGGGATTTGTAGTTGTCCTCCGATCGGTTCTGGAAGTGGAATGGTAGTTAGAAGTTGAAATTCTAAATAAAGAAAAAGGAAGAGGCTGGGTGTGGTTTAAAAAATAAAAATGATTGGTTGATTGTAACAAGTGGAGATTGAACAGGTTAATGTTTATGTTAAACGAAAAGTACTATTGTGTGTGAAAAAACAAGACATGTAACAGAGTTGTGGATTGGCAGGTGTTTCTGGAGGGAAAACAGTGTTCTTAGTTTGCTGTAGAACGTTGAGACATGAACTTTTGACCTCTGCCTTCAGCAAGGTGCAGAATGAGGTGTAACCATGGAAACAGCCGGAGATGGCAGTTGGTGATGGGTTCACTCTTTGGTGCCTCTGCATCTGAGTCTGTTCTCTGGTGGCTGGCGGACAACTGTTTGTTATTGTGGAGATGAAAGGGTGATAAGGAGAGAAATACGACATAGCGTCTGGCCTGTAGAAGCGTGGGAGCAGTGATTAACTCTGAGTGAAGCGGAACTGTGTCGGTGCTTAGTAACAGTAAAAAAAAAATGTTAACAGTGGTATAACTGTCTTTACGGTGCGGGACCTACTAAGAAAGAGTTCACGGGCCGTATTTGGCTTGCAGGTTCTAGTATCAGTAAGTGAGGTCGAGAAAAGAAAACATTCAGGACTTTTTTTATGAAGGCCTTGCGCCACCGGTGCATTACTTTTTTCTATTTTAAAAAATGAGGCACTGGCGGCGGAAGGTCTTCATAAATAAGGTCCTCAGTGTCTACAGTTAAGGTTATGTGGAACCCATGAATAGTTTTTCAATATGAAATCATTTCAGTTGAGTTTATGGATTAAAAGAGAAACCGTGAATATTTGAAATGTTTATTTCGAAATGTACTATTTTAAAGGCAAATCATTATGTAATATGAGTACAGAAATTGCAAAAAACACAGTAATTGGTATTGTCAGTAGTACATGGAATACAAACGCTATAGTTGAAGAAAAATGAATATAGTTGGAAAAAAACATTGTACACTCTTATAAGGAAGTATATTATATTTTAATAAATGGAAGAAGGTGTCTGGCCTTTCAGTTTAGGAACGATATATGAAAATGCAAGTGGTTATACATCATTACTTTATGAATCAGCTGTCTAACAACACGAAATCATAATGTCCACTGTTAGTAAAGCAAATAGGTCTGTTCATCAAAAGAAAATATGGAAAATAACGTGAAGAATATAGAAAACCAAAAGGAAATGAGGACGTCAATGGCTTGTTTGAGAGTTATTGAAGCATTGTTTAGGCAAAATAGGTAGTTTCTGCTTGTAACAGGAAATCAGTTTTATCATTTGAAAGTATGTCAGCTATCCAATGGAAAAGAGTAAAGCAGTACTGATAATCTGTTATAATCGGAGCCTCTTTTACCATCAGAGTGCAGGTCGGTGGGTTTTCGATGTAGCTCGCTGTTAGGAAAGAGTTAACCGTCCATTGTGTAGGCAAAGTATGCAGCAAGTGCCTCTAACATGAAATCATTGTTATCATCTGAAAACAAGTCAGCCATCCAATTGAGAAGATCAAAGGAGCATTCATGATCTGTCATTATTGGAGTGTCTTTTACCATCATTGGGCAGCTCAGTGGGTTTTCGATGTAGCTCTCTGTTAGGAAATCTTGCGCCGCTGCGAATATATTCCAATGACCCAGAACTCCTTGTTTCACTGCAAAGGCCATAAACCCTCCATTGTAACAAAGCTGTTCATGATCAAGTAACGGATTCATGAGGTGATTGTAATTCGGTTCAGGAGGTACCAAATTGCAGAGACATAAATCCAGGGCCCATGTGAAATCACAGCTCAGGCAATGAAATACAGGCTGCACACAGGTGAAATACGAATATCGAAATGATAATCGATATGAAGTATTCAAAGTTGAGAGTGGTAAGTTGCCGTAGTACAGAAGCATTCTCTGTCGAAATAGTTCTAAGTGGCCCGGCTCGTTTGTGAAGGCAGGAGGGACATCCATTTTGAATTTTCCAAGATGGTAAAGGAAACGGCGCAGCACCGCTGGTTGTATAGCAACTCCACAGAATTAGGTCGCCGGCTATGCAGTGGAGAGAAGCAGAATGACTTGATACATTTTGTAGGAGTCTAGTCACTTATATATTGCTTAGTGGTTATTAAGTGGTTATTTTCTTATGCTTTAAAATCCAAGAAAGCGGAGATAAAATTATCTCCCTATTACCAAGCAGTCGCTAACACCAGTTAGTGACAGCTAAAAGGAGATAGCGACCATCTTGGGCCCCGCTTTGCATTTCAGTGATATTTATCACTAATGACATGCATAGTGGGCGTGCCAAGATGTTAGCGACTGGAAACAGTCCCTAACATCGCTATCTCCTATTACCAACTTTTGGAGATATTCGCGCTTAGCGCGAATATCTCCAAAAGCTAACACCTGCCCTGAGCAGTTCTTAGCCATGTTATCCAATGGGAGGTGGATAACATGGCTAAGAGCATTTGCTCGATAATGCATGAATATCGCTGACTTTTCAGCGATATTCATGCATTGCGGCCGTTTTTTATCGCATTTGCGATAAACCTTGCTAATAGCAAGGTTTATCTGCGATAAAAATCGCCGATGTGCGGCGATAATTTTTGTCTCTAAACAAGTTAGAGACAAAAATTATCGCTAGTTGTTGGTAATATGCCCCCGGGTTTTTGCTTGCAGAAATCGGGAGGCGGGAGACTAGCACTGAAATCAGTAGTCTCACGCCTGAATCAGGAGGGTTGGCATGTCTGGATTCTCTACAGCTGGGGCCATAAACTACATCCGCAGGGCTAGGTGATAGCCTGGGACCGGCCTGGCATCTAAAATGGCTGCCGTGCACGACAAAATTGTGGCATTGGAAAAAAGGCAAGATGGCGCAGACAATGTTTATCAATAAGGATTCATTTATAACAAAATATTTTATCGCACTGACAAATTGGCGGTCAACACTTCCTGATTTCCATCGAATCGAACGTTAACAGACGTCACGCAGCAAAAAAAAAAAAAAGCTCACGCACAGCCGCTGGAAGACATGTATCAACATATATGAGCCTCCTCAGCCACCCTCAGAAAACATAAGGGATTAGGATACGTCTCCCGCACCCCCTTATACCTAGTAATTTAACTAAAACGAAGCACAAAATGGCGAATTCCCGTTTCGCTACCAGTTTGCGGCCCAGTTCGCGGCCCGGGAAGCGCTTCTACCGTGAAAAATAATTTTTTTTTTATTTTCCCCACGGGACCCTTTAATAACCCCAACAACATTCCTAGGGGGTCAAGAGGGGTATACCTTGCCCCCTTTCATTAAATTCCCCCTTCGTTTTTCACCTCTTCTTCTCTCTCGATCCTACCGAGAGATAAGATGGCGGCCGCTCCGGACTGTTTAGAATGTTGACAGACACCGGGGAGCCAATCAGCTTCGCATCGCAAGGTTCCGTTTCGCGAAAAGTAAGCTGACCGGAGCGCAGCCCGGAGCGCTGTTACAGATATATATCTTGTTTTGAATGTTAATTTCTCAAAATCCACTGGAGCACATATATTGAGACCTAGCAAAGGCACATCGGGCTAACAGTCCCTACAATTTTGCCAAGTTTCGTGCAAATCCATTCAGCCGTTCGAGCTAAAAGTGAGGCCAAAGGCCCTATGGAAGTTAACATGGGAAAAACGCGTTTTGGGACCCCCCTTTTTTCTCGGCCCCCCCTTGACGAAACCCCCCCAAATTTTCAGGGGCTGCTCAGAAACAAAATGTGCCATTTTCCTGAAAACTTCAGCCGATTCCGTCCACAAACGCCAAAGTTATTAGACATAGAATTTTCAAAAGTTCCATAGACAAATAATCCTAACTATATATACCTACTGGCGAACGCCAGTAGGTAATATATATATATATATATATATATATATATATATATATATATATATATATATATATATATATATATATACATATATATATATATATATATATATATATATATTACCTACTGGCGGTCGCCAGTAGGTAGTTATAGTTAGGATTGTTTTCCATAGGAAATCCTCAACATTCTATTTGGAATAACTTTGGCCCTGGTGGATGAGTCTTTGCGAATTTCTCACAGAAGATGGCTTGGTCCGCTGCGCTCCTTCCCTGAAAGTTTGGGGGGGGATTGGTCAAGTGGGGGCTGAGATATAAGGGGGGTCCCAAAACGTGTTTTCTCCATGTTATTTTCCATAGGACCTTTAGACTTGGCTACAGTTCGAACGGGTGAATGAATTTATAAGAAATTTGCCAAAACTGTAGAGTCTTGTTGGCAGATTACGCTTTTTTTGGAATGGTGTAAATCCGTTCAGTAGTTGTTGAGAAAATTAAAGTTAAAGCCAATTATATATCTATAGGCGCGCACACGTGCGCGCACCCAAGCGGCTGTGCGTGAGCGGAATTTTTTTTGGCTGCGTGACGTCTGTTAACGTTCGATTCGAAGGAAATCAAGAAGTTTTGTCCGCCATTTTGTCACTGCGAGTAAATATATTGTTCATTTCAAAGCATTGAAACATGGAAAGGGGAGAAGGTAGAGATTGTCTTGCTGCGTAGCTTTTCTCGGGGTGTGCAGTAAGGCCCTTAAACGCAAAAAGATATAATTTTTCCCCGAAAAAAAATACGGGGTGTGCGCACCCGGTCGCGCACACCTATTTACAAGAGTGTGAAATTGGAGGTAAATCAGAAGTTTGAGTGCTTAGATATAAGGTGGCTCTGAAAAGAGCCCTTGTGTTAATTGAGTGTTTTCTGCATTTATAAGTAAGTACCGATGCAGAGTCTGATGTTGCAGAGGAAGATTCTGTTTCCCTCATTCGTGAAATGAACACCGTCTCTCCTATAGACGTCTTGCATGTGGTATCGCAAGTTGTTGTGGTAAATAGAACCCATGCTATAATCTCTGAGGAACGCAGAAACAGATTTATTTACATGTCTCCTTGCTTTCTCAAATTGTGCACAATGGTGATTGGACCAATTCCATTTCTGTCTTTGGCATATATTGGAATATACCAAGGCAGATCGAGGAAAAAGTGTCATCAATTGTCGAAAGGTGTCTTTTAGAAGCATTTCCAGACCTACCCCAGTGATTGTGCCTAGATCGTTCCCACCACAGTGCACAATTATAAGGTCTGGTTTTGGGAGATGCATAAAAGTTTTCACCAATGGAATCAATTGGTGACATTTCAATCCTCTTTTGGAAATCCATGTTATGTGTACATTTGGTAAGCTGAGGTTGCAAATTCGTCTGCTTACTGCATATTTTTCACTCCAGTGAATATAACTGTGTCCTATTAGCCAGACCTTCATTTTCAAGGGATTTGTAGTTGTCCTCCGATCGGTTCTGGAAGTGGAATGGTAGTTAGAAGTTGAAATTCTAAATAAAGAAAAAGGAAGAGGCTGGGTGTGGTTTAAAAAATAAAAATGATTGGTTGATTGTAACAAGTGGAGATTGAACAGGTTAATGTTTATGTTAAACGAAAAGTACTATTGTGTGTGAAAAAACAAGACATGTAACAGAGTTGTGGATTGCCAGGTGTTTCTGGAGGGAAAACAGTGTTCTTAGTTTGCTGTAGAACGTTGAGACATGAACTTTTGACCTCTGCCTTCAGCAAGGTGCAGAATGAGGTGTAACCATGGAAACAGCCGGAGATGGCAGTTGGTGATGGGTTCACTCTTTGGTGCCTATGCATCTGAGTCTGTTCTCTGGTGGCTGGCGGACAACTGTTTGTTATTGTGGAGATGAAAGGGTGATAAGGAGAGAAATACGACATAGCGTCTGGCCTGTAGAAGCGTGGGAGCAGTGATTAACTCTGAGTGAAGCGGAACTGTGTCGGTGCTTAGTAACAGTAAAAAAAAAATGTTAACAGTGGTATAACTGTCTTTACGGTGCGCGACCTACTAAGAAAGAGTTCACGGGCCGTATTTGGCTTGCAGGTTCTAGTATCAGTAAGTGAGGTCGAGAAAAGAAAACATTCAGGACTTTTTTTATGAAGGCCTTGCGCCACCGGTGCATTACTTTTTTCTATTTTAAAAAATGAGGCACTGGCGGCGGAAGGTCTTCATAAATAAGGTCCTCAGTGTCTACAGTTAAGGTTATGTGGAACCCATGAATAGTTTTTCAATATGAAATCATTTCAGTTGAGATTATGGATTAAAAGAGAAACTGTGAATATTTGAAATGTTTATTTCGAAATGTACTATTTTAAAGGCAAATCATTATGTAATATGAGTACAGAAATTGCAAAAAACACAGTAATTGGTATTGTCAGTAGTACATGGAATACAAACGCTATAGTTGAAGAAAAATGAATATAGTTGGAAAAAAACATTGTACACTCTTATAAGGAAGTATATTATATTTTAATAAATGGAAGAAGGTGTCTGGCCTTTCAGTTTAGGAACGATATATGAAAATGCAAGTGTTTATACATCATTACTTTATGAATCAGCTGTCTAACAACACGAAATCATAATGTCCACTGTTAGTAAAGCAAATAGGTCTGTTCTTCAAAAGAAAATATGGAAAATAACGTGAAGAATATAGAAAACCAAAAGGAAATGAGGACGTCAATGGCTTGTTTGAGAGTTATTGAAGCATTGTTTAGGCAAAATAGGTAGTTTCTGCTTGTAACAGGAAATCAGTTTTATCATTTGAAAGTATGTCAGCTATCCAATGGAAAAGAGTAAAGCAGTACTGATAATCTGTTATAATCGGAGCCTCTTTTACCATCAGAGTGCAGGTCAGTGGGTTTTCGATGTAGCTCGCTGTTAGGAAAGAGTTAACCGTCCATTGTGTAGGCAAAGTATGCAGCAAGTGCCTCTAACATGAAATCATTGTTATCATCTGAAAACAAGTCAGCCATCCAATTGAGAAGATCAAAGGAGCATTCATGATCTGTCATTATTGGAGCGTCTTTTACCATCATTGGGCAGCTCAGTGGGTTTTCGATGTAGCTCTCTGTTAGGAAATCTTGCGCCGCTGCGAATATATTCCAATGACCCAGTGATAGAGCGCGCGGGTCACCCGGCTCACTAGATTACCAAATTTTTCACGCACTGGGCCCTGGCGTGCATACGATGACAGTGTTTCGCAATGAACCGGGTGAAACCTCTGCCACGCTCTATGAGTAATCGAGTGGGTGACTCTTACACCACTTACTATTCATGTACCTGACTTACCACAGGCACATTACTCCTGACGGATCAGGAGCTAGCAGTGGACAGGTGATAAGGGTTTTCCTAAAAGGGAGAAAATGCTTTTCACATTTAGTACTTTTAATATCACTTTAATGTATAATGACCACAGACACCTTGATGGTTTTAAAGGGTTTATATAGTATAAGTTTAGGACGAAAATGCCATTACAAGTAGGCAAATGCAAAGTAGTACATCAATGATTATTATCAGAACAAGGATATAGCTATGGATGAGAGTGAGTATCATAGAGTAAAAGGGGACACTATAGGGCATGAATCACAATAAACATATTAACTAATATGGTTTAAACTAGGGCAAGGACGTGAGAAAAGACCTAATGTGTAGCTTAATACCTTTATACTAATTCCTAAACCTTATGCTATCTTTACTAACTTCACGGCAACCATACTAAGGGAAAGGGAATAAGTGGAACAATCTAGGTAAACAGTCGGGTTCAACAATGTCCTAAAGGAAGGGTAAGAAGTGGAACATTTACTAATAATCAATTGCATGAAATTACATTCAAAAGAGACATGGAGAATATTGCAGGCAAGATTGCTTTAATCAGAGGAGGAAAAGTTGAGCGTTATAGTATAGACAGACACCTATACCAATATTTACCTAGGTATGAATGAGGACTAACCCTGGCCACGGGTCAGTTGGGTAAGAACGGGACAAGGACCCTCAAGGATTCAGGAAATACCAGAAGGTGAGCAGGTACAGCTCATGGACAGTCAGGACAGGATACCCCTCAGGTCTGGGTCAGGACTGGGTTCACCAAGGCACGACCAACCCCTCACAGGTTCGGATGCAACGCCAGCGTTACCCCCTCGTCTGCACGGAATCCGCCAATAACCCCGATTGGGTTTTCGAATCTCCCAGCAAAGTGCTTTGTTTAGCACTTAGGACTAATTTCCACCCCTTGGAGTTTGTGGAAAGTTTCAGGCAGAATGCTCCGCAGCACTCTGTATCCGGCACCTATAGAGTTCGTAGGGTCAGTGACAGGTCTGCTACTCGGACAAGTCGGACAATTTCTCTAAGCTAACCTAGGCTATTTATACAATTTTAGGTCCCCAAGACCACCCATAAATGTTGCAAAATGACAAAGCCCCATCTTCTGATTGGTCAAGGGAGGTGGTTAGATCATAGGTACCACCTATACTTCACGTGACATTACCCTCCCCCTAACACCTGGGTTCCCAGGCCTACGTGTGGGAAAGTACAATAGTGAAGAAAAGGTTTGCAACATTGTTGCACATTCAGAATAAAAATAGCAGGTCTTCAAGGGCGAAGGTGCGTCAGGAAAGGACAGTCCCCTTTTCAATGGCCAACTGGCCAGGTTCCATTGCTGCACGTCCCAGATCTTAGGTCATGTGATGAGGGATACGTCAGCTTCAATATGGTCCTGGTCACTAAGTCCAGGCCCTCATTTACGCGGTACATGAAAAGTAAGCGAAAACAAATTAATAACACAGAATAAAATGAATACACTGTACACCATGACCAACTACTCTTAATCCCTTATTTTATAATACTTATTGCATTAAGAGTTAGTGCAGAAAAGATGCATATACAAAAGCGGCTTAAGATAGCATGAAGCATGATTAGTGACAAGCGGCCATTTTAACACCACTGCGCATGAGCAAACTTTTCCCTCCAGATTGCGAGTGCGTCACATCACATGGGTATGACCGACCCATGCGCAGACTGGATTTCTGTAAAGCGGCCATTTTATTAATGTGCAAGCGTGATTACGATGAAAAACACATAGGCAAGCCTCCTAGGGATACCTGTGTGTTGGGGAAATACAAATAAAATGACAAACAATCGGAGTTAGTATGGTTACGATTTAGGCGAGGTTCATGAAAGAGAGCAAGTCGCGTTACGTGCGAATCCTTGCTCCATCAATCCCCTCTTTGATGATATTTACTATCATCACTACACATGAAAACAGATGCCAACTTCATTCATCCAATTCATCCATTTCAATCTCGACGAACTTATTGTTGAGCTTTCTCTCCGCCTCTCTGTGTGTATGATTGTTCTTTATTTTCTTATATATCTGGTTTCTCAATTCTTCTAATTCTAATTCTTCAGCCTTTCGTTTTCCTCTTTTATTCACTATATATTTTCTGCACTTCTGGCATTTGCAACAGATGAATATGATCAGAACAATCAAACCTATTCCAGCTATTGGCATCAGTATTTTCCATATAAGACTTTTACCTAAGTTAGAGAACCAACTACCTACAGAGGAGAGACCATCAGTCAGTCTCTTCCAGGCACTGTCAACCTCTAATGGTTTGAGTTCTTTTTCCAAATTAGTAATATTTCTTATATATTTCTTAATTTCGACACTTTTATCAGGAATGTAAGTGCAACAATGTTGTGCCCTCAGCATCCTGCAGACTCCGCCCTCTTTTGCCAATAAGGTATCAAGAGCAAGGCGATTCTGTAAAACCATTGATCTGATCGCAACCATTTCGGTATTGATCATCAGAAATCCAGCAGCAGTGTCAGTTGATAACCGATCCACTACTGTAGATAATTTGCAGATTCTATGAGTATTCAGAACTACCCCCATTCCAGGTATCAGTGCACTAAAAATATCACCTATAATTTCTCCTACACTTTCACGTTTTCTACGCACTAAGCCATTAGTAATCTCATTGCTTCCAGCTGCATTGTTCACATGGTATATTTTCGGGAAGACAATGCCAAAGTAGCAGCTTCCATACCAGTGATCCGGCAATTTGAAATACGCCTTGTTTCCACATATATAATAAATTCCTGGAAACACAGGTTCTGACCCATTTTTGAAACCCCAACCTCCAATTACCTTGTAATTGTGTTCACACTCGCTGGAACCAATGAATACATTGTTATAATAACTAGTCTTTTCTCTATGAATACAGAGTTTCCCTTTCCGTTCAAAATCCAGCAACAGAGCAGGAGTAACTTCGCTTTGTGAGGTGTTATCCATGTTTTCTGCCCATCTAGGGGTTCGGTTCTTTTCGTCATTTGCCTTTTTCTGAAACTTTTCCCTTCTCTTCTCTGCCATTTTCAAGAACATTTTCTCTTGTGCATGTAAGAAACACGTCAAGTTGTCTCTACGAGCTTCATTCAGATCTATGTCACCTATCATCAGGAAGTATTCTCCCATGTAGCGAGTCACTCCACCAAGTGTATGTACAAGGTTCAGATTCCCTCTAATAGGAAGTTCTGAAAAGATAACGTCAGTGTTTGAGTAATAGTACTGTAAAGTGCTTCTATAGAACAAACTAGCTAGAATACTACAGGAAATTCCATAGGTCAGGGGTAAATGGTGGTATGTCACGCCTTCAGCTACTGAAGTAGGTAGCATCATGCAGACATAGCAATCTTCTATTTCCATAGCTTCTACATAGTGCACTAAAAGATTAGCGAAAACATTTAAGTGTGTCCTGTTCTTCATTTGGTGATAATGTAGTTCACCCTCATCTGATGCTTCTAAGTCAGGTTGTGTATGTCTCAGACTCACTGAATTGTCACGTCTTTCTACTCTTCGTGGTGTTTCTTCAGTATGTACAGCTTCTGCGTCTTGTGTCGTCAAGTCTGTAGGATATATGTTAGGGTCTTTGCTTATCATAAAAGGTATAAACACTGTTAATCCTATCCATATCATTACCACTAGTACTACACTACAGATGCATATTTTACAGCATGTTTTGCAACAGCTAAATCTGGATCTTCCAGAGACATTTGAATCAGACATTTTATCTTACAGGTGGCTTTTTCAACCCCTCTTTATTTCTTCTCAGCAGAGGTTTTATTTCGCTTCACCTCAAGGAGGGTCTTCGTCAGAACTCCGATCAGCAATGGACCCTTCGTCGCTTTTGCCACAGGCTTCGGGCTCATCAATTTCTTCCAACACCAGATAAGTCCATTCAGGGCTCCGATACAGTTTGTTCTGTTTCTTTACTCTGCCGCCCTTTCGGATGGACTTTCCTCCGGCTTCTTTTCTTTCACTTTCAGCCCTTTTTCGGTCTTTCAGTTTTTCTTCGACTGTTTTTATTCTTATTCTTAGTCTTTTTACATATCGGGGTTCATCCTTCTTTTCGATCCTATTTGTAGTCGAGGAAACTTGCTCTTCCTCGTGAACTCTTTTGCTTTTTCTTCTTTGTCGCACTATTGCTTCAGCAGTGTCTTTTTCCCTTCCTGTCTGACTAGTTCCAGGTCTTTCATCTATTTCTTCTGCCTGGTCCTTACTCTGACCTAGTTCAGGTTTAGACTGTATGTGATCTTCGTTTGTGAGTGATTCACTAGGCTCTTCTTCCTGAACACGTTCATCTATTTCTAACTGGCCTAGTTCATGCTCTTCGATCTCTTGATTTTCTTCCGCATGAACTTCCGCTTTGACTACTATCTGTCCCTTTCCAGCCTCCTCTGTCTGAGAAGGAGTGTCGATGACTTGATCTGTCCCTACTTGGCCTATTCCCTGATCAGATTTGATGATGGCTTTGATGATCTGACCTTCTCCTTCTTGTTCTGACTCACCTGCACTGTCCCACTCACTACCTAGGTAAGAGTATTTTCTGGTTCTTATAGGATCAAGAACCTGGTCATCAGCAGGAAACCATTCAACTTCTTGACTTGTGCCTTGTAGTTCGATGTCAGCGGGATCCGGACCCTCTTCTGGAGTCTCCTCAGCTGGACTACCTTCGGCTTCAGTCGCGTTTTCTCCAGTCACCTTCTTCGTGTGACTTGCATGGATCCACTTTGGTACACCAGCGCACTTCACAGCAGTTGTGGTGACAAGGATCACTTGTCGAGGCTTGCCCCACTTCGGTCCAAGGCAACTCTTCCGGGTATGTTTCTTTAACACTACCCAATCACCTGGTCTCAGATTGTGTGCTGGAGTTGTAGGCCATTCGACAGCAGTCTCTCCAATCTGGTGAGAGATAGAACGCACTTGGTCACCCAACTGCCTGCAGTATTCTAGCACCATATCATCAGAAATACTTAGCAGTTTGTGTCCAGGTACCCATGCCTGTCGCATCATTCTTCCCATCAGTACTTCATGGGGGCTCAGGCCTGTCTTTCTGTTTGGAATACTTCTCAAGCTCATCAGCACCATGGGCAAAGCTTCTATCCAATTCATTTTTGTGGAGTCACACAGTTTTGCCAGCCTGGACTTGAGAGTGCCATGTATTTGCTCGACTATCCCAGAAGCCTCTGGATGATAGGCACAGTGCAGCCTTTGCTCCATTTTGAATGCTTTGCAGAGTTCTTTTAGGACTTCGTTTGAAAAATGTCCACCTTGGTCTGTTTCAATTGTCTCAGGAATTCCAAAGCCTGGGATCAGTTCCCTAAGTAACAATTTAGCTACAGTCAGGGCATCATTCTTCTTTGCTGGGTAAGCCTCCACCCACCGGGAAAACAAGCAAACTATGACCAGGACATATCTATATCCTTTGCACAGGGGCATGGTTATGAAGTCTGCCTGCATCCTAATGAAGGGACCTTCTGCTCTCCCAATGGTACTTTGTTCCACTACTGTCTTCTTTCCTGCATTGAACTGTTGACACACTAAGCACCTCTGGCAAAGTTTGTCTGCTGTGCTCCTGAATTTTGGACTGTAGAACACCTTTTCAAACATTCGGCACATGGCATCCCTCCCAATATGTGTTGGTTCATGTATTATCCGTGCCATTGCGGTAACCAGTCGTTCGGGGAGTACAGGCCTACCAGTTACATGGACCACTACACCATCCCCTTTCCTGGGTTGACATTCATCCTGCCTCCACATGTCCCTTTCTTTCTTGTCTGTTGTCTGTTGTAGTTCTCTCAATTCGTCCCATGTTCCCAATCTTTCAAACAACATCAGTTGGCAGCTGCTTTCACCTCCCCATAATTTAATTAGGAGAGACATTTTATGTCGGGCGCAGTACTGGGCAATTTGGTCAGCATATCTGTTTCCGGCTGTCACCTCGTCATTTCCAGATCGGTGAGCCGCACACTTGACCACAGCCAATTCTTTGGGCAATTGGATGGCTTCTAGTAAGTTTTGTACTGGTTTTCCATTCCGGATAGGAGAACCTGAGGAAGTCATGAATTCTCTTTGCAACCAGAGCTGGCCGAAGTCATGAACAACCCCGTAACAGTACTGACTGTCAGTATAAACAGTTACTCTTTTGTTTTTCCCAATTTTACAAGCTCTTGTTAGAGCAATGAGCTCCGCTACTTGAGCAGATTTAACTTCGAAAAGATAGGAAGCTTCCAGGGTCTTTTCCAAAGTGACTACAGCATAGGCAGCACTCAAACCTCCATTCTCATGTCTCAAGCATGAACCATCCACAAACATTTTGAGGTCTTCATCAACCAAGGCCACTTCTTTGATATCAGGACGGGGTTTTGTGCTAAATTCAGTCAAGTCTATGCAGTTATGCTCAATTTCATCTCCTGCCTCTACATCAATGGGAAGGGGCAATAGAGTTGCAGGGTTTAAAATGTTACATCGGGAAATTACTACATTTTCTGCACCAATGAGAATCCTCTCATACTTAGTCAGCCGACTAGGGGTGAGCTACTGTGTCTTGGTTCGGGTAAGCAAGATCACAACTGAATGTGGAACAAATACAGTGACAGGATGTCCCATCACAATGTTCTCACTCTGCTCTAGACATGTACAGGTAGCAGCTACTGCTTTCAGGCATCCCGGTAATCCAGCAGCCACTGGATCTAGCGTGGCCGAAAAGTAGGCCACAGGACGTCTAATCAGACCATGTTCCTGGGTTAAGACCGAGAGCGCACAATTGTCTCTCGTGTCACAGAACAGTTCAAAGTTCTTAGTGTAGTCAGGCATTCCTAAAGCTGGAGCTGTGCACAGACAATTTCGCAATTTTACCCAAGCAGTCATGCATTCATCATTCCAACAAACTAGGTCTTCTGCTCCTTTCTTTGTCATGTTAATCAAGGGTTTAGCTATAGCCGCGAAACCCACGATCCACTGTCTGCAGTACCCAACAACTCCTAGGAACATCCTTACTTCTTTCTGGGTTACTGGTAGTGACATTTCTTGAATGATCCTGATCCTTTCTGAAGTGACCTTTCGGATCCCTTTCTCTATCTGGTGCCCCAGATATTTTACTGAGGTCTTGCAGAACTGTAGCTTGTCTGGCGAAACCTTATGTCCTCCCTTTCCTAGGTGATTCAGCAAGGCAATGGTATCAGTGACACAGTCGTCTTGACTTCTAGATGCTACCAGGAGGTCATCTATGTACTGCACCAGGACAGACTCTTTTGGAAGAACTAGAGATTCAAGGCATTTCTTTAGAATCTGGTTGAAAATCGATGGACTTTCGGTGTACCCCTGGGGGACACGATTCCAGACATAGACCTGGCTGTTGAATTCAAAACTGAAAAGGAATTTGCTTTCTGGATGCAATGGGATGGAAAAAAATGCATGGCACAGGTCAATGACAGTGAACCATTCCGCATCCCAAGGAATTTGATACAGTATTACTGCAGGGTTTGGTACTATGGGACAGCAAGGTACTACAATTTGGTTTACCTTGCGCAGGTCCTGCACTACCCTGTACTTTCCGCTAGGCTTCTTAATTCCAAGTATGGGTGAATTACAGGGACTGCTCATCACTTCCTGAATGATGTTTGCTTTGAGCAATCTGTTTAATTCCTTTGCAACTCCTTCTTTCACTTCTGCACTCATTTTATACTGTTTGGTATTTGGGTATACAGCATTTGCTTTTATAGCTATTTTTACTGGGTCTACATTTGCCATTAAGCCTACATCTTTTCCAGTAAAATCCCAAACTTCAGGTATTACGCTCGATTGCAGTTCTTCAGGTAGACTTTCAATGGACATGGGCTTAATATCTGTGTCAGGCCTCAGTAACATTAATTTATACAGGCCATCTTCATCTGGGGTCTGAATTTCAACACCATTTGGTGAGCAAAAGATGGTGCAACGCATTTTGCACAACAAATCTCGTCCTAATAGGTTCACGGGACTAGAATCACAGACCACAAATCTATGCATTTCCTTGAAATTTCCTATGGAAATTTCCATAGGTTCTGTTACCGGAGTACTGATTATCTTATTTGAAACTCCCACTACTTGGATAGCTTCTCCCGAGAGGGGTAGGTTAGGAACGTCCACTGTTCTCACAGTGGAACGGGTAGCACCAGTGTCCAACAGAAAGGTGACATCTGTCCCTTCAACCTTTCCTTCAATGTATGGTCCAGTCTGGTCTACCGGTAAGGAAGCGCCAAGCACGCACTCCTTGTCCTCCCCTCTCAGGCCCCGTCAGTATTGATCATCGCAGAGGAAAGTATCATTTAACAGGTACTGAGGAATGGGTGCATTTCTTTCATTCTCTCTTTCCCACACTTCGACCCTTTCATTCTGTTGACCCTGATTCCTATAACTTTGTCTAGGAGCGCGTGGCACCGGGGGTTGATTTACCTGTTGTTGGGTCTTTCGGATCCCCTCTTTCTGCACCTGTGGATTTAAACCATTTACGGGGGCATTACCAGCCTGCGAGTGCGGACATTTATCTCTCCAATGCCCCATCTGACCACATCCGTGACAGGGGAATTTTTCCATAGCCTCTTCCCTACTCATTTTTACCCGGGGCCTGCCTCCACCCCCAGCATTCGGATTTGGAACATTATTACTGTTAGTTATTTTACTTAACTGTTTTTCTTGTTGTTCAGCTAATTTCACCTGAGCCCACATCACCTTCTCCTTTAGGGCTTTCTTTTTGTTCTCGATCTCATCTTCGCAGTATTTGGCATATTTGAGAACATCATCAATGGGTTTCCCTTGCCAACTGATTTTGTTATCTCTAATCCACTGGGATATTTCAGGTCTTAATCCCAACACGAATCGATAACTGAAATGGGTCATATCTTTCATGTCCACATTATCGATTCCACTGTAAGTTTTGAACACTTGTAGTAACCTTTCATAAAAGGAGTGGACTGATTCATCACGCTCTTGGGTCGTTCTATCTATACGGGTCTAATCAGTTTCTTTTGCAGGTACCTTTTTCTTTAGGTATTGTATGACTTGATCATACTTTCTCATTACTTCAGGTGAGGGAGCTCCTGTTCTGTCATCTCGTGCATATTCCTCATTTGGCCAATCAATTTCAGTTTTGCATTCGGTCCACAAATCTACAGGTACTACAATGTCGAAAAACCCATCCAGGTCTTTCAGGAGACATTTCTGAACCTTTATGAAGCGTTCAACCTGTCGGTACCATTCAACCGGCTTCTCCCTCAATTTAGGGAAGTCATTGGTAAATGACACTATATCTTGTCTGGACCAAGGGACATGGACATATTTTCCCCCTGGGACTTCTCTCATGGGACATAATTTTTCTGGTTTGTCAACTTCTTGTAGGACGTACTCAGCAGTCCGTGGTCTCTCCTTGCTATCCTCCTTTTTCTTTGCCCACCTGGCTTTCCACTTGTCTAGATCTCCCCATTTCTGTGCTAAGTTTATCAGTTCCTTAATCTGCGTTTTCTTCCCTGCGGTATTCAGGTTTTCTAGATCTTTGTCTGAAAATTCTACCCTGTAGGATTTCTGTAGGACCTTGGATCTGCTGATATCTATTCCCATACATATTGCCGTTTCCATTAATTTGTCATAGTATGATTTTGCGTTCCGAGTAAGGTGTTTGCACATGAACAACAACTCATCTTCCTCCCGGACATTCAATCGGTCTAAACTCACATTCCCTGCGCTCAGTTCCTCTAGCTCTATTTTTAGCTTATAAATATCTAGAGGTCTCGGATGAGGGGTTCCCTTTTCTAATTCTCGGGTCCACCTTTCTATTTCCTCGGGAGTTACCACTGTCGCACTTTGAGTTCCTGATGAAGACTCTATTAGTACGTCTTTGTTCCTAGTCTGAGTTCCAGTTCGAGACACACTAGGTCCCTGTTCCCTATTAGGTAGATCCATCAAGGAAACCATGGACTCACATTCACTTGTCTGGTCATCAATAATGAGTGGTTCCCTTCTGGGCGGGGGCATCATCGGGGTTATGACTGGAGTTTTTGGAGTATTCATTCTGTCCCCATATAGAGGAAAAACTGGACCAATGGTTACTGGAATCGTCAGGGCTTCAGGATTTGGATTAATCTGAGCTATGGCATGTATGAGATCATTCCGCTGTCCTCTCAGGGCATCTCTTTCCTGCTCGTGTAATACTCGATTCATGGGGGGATCCTGTATCATTTGGGGTACTAGAAAAGGATAAATATTCGGAGCTGATGGAGTCGATAAAACTAGTCCCTCACCAAAGGGGTTGTAATTCGGGACCACGGGGTCGGGTCTACCAAATCCCTCTCCTCCCGCTCTTCTCTGTTCTATCCCTGTGGAATCGGCTTCACTAGTACTTCTTCTTCCTGAAGGTCTCACTGGAGTAGTTAAGCTTTGAGATCTGGTTTCTTCATTATAAGGCGGGGGATTTTTCATGAATAAGTCTTCTAAAAACTCATCTTCCGATTCACCCAGGGGCATCATGTGTCGGATTTTCTCAGTACATTTCTTCCCTCCCACCATTTCATTAGCTCCGAACATGGGGAATAACCCTTCTACCATCATATTTTGTCTCCACTGTTTCAATTTCTGCTCCTTGGTTTCCTTTACCATTTTTGGATACCATCGGGTCACTCCCTTGTCCATTCGGGGTCTGTCTCGTTCTAGAGCCTCAATCTCCCATTCCTCTAAAGCTTCATACTGAGTTAATCTAGGTCTGGGATGTAATTCATTCATTCGGGTCCTCAGGTTAAATAGGATTCTCCCGTTAAAAGTACCATCAATGGGAAAGGCTAAAACTCCATCTTCCGCAGTGTACTTTACCCAGTTCTCTAACCATACACAGGTATGATACCCTTTTTCTAACATCATGAAAGAGGCTGGAGTATTTGGCGGAGGAATGATCACGCCTTCCCTAGTTCGTACGGGTTTGTCAGTTTTGAAGAAATTCTTTATTTTGCTGACAAATGACATTTTTCTCTTTCCTCCGTACATGTTGTGAGGTCTGCCTTTACTCATCAACTCCTTATGACACCCTAGATTCCTTGGATCAGGCAGAAAATCAGGGTACCACATATACCGCTCGTAGCAATCTATAAGCTCAATGCGGAAAATTTTGACTACCTCGTTTGAGCTTCCAATGCTAGCGCGACTCCAATTTAGCAACAACCAATCAGTGCAGAGGTTGCAAAAGTTCTTGACCAATGGGTGTGCGGCCTTTTCGCGAGACGCGTTCTCACGCTCAGGCACTCACCCCTCCCTTACAATTTCGGCTTCACTACACCCCCGCTGGTTTAACCAATCCCAGCGCGGCACGGAGTGACGTCAGAGCAGCCCTTCGACTGACTCCCTCCTTTACAAGGTAACGGAAACTTTGTATTTTCTCTAAGATGCTAATATTAATTTTAGTCAACAACGTGTAACATTCGCCATTGTGTAGGAGTGTTCTAAAGAGATAGAAAATTCTTCTTTTACTGCAAGTAAACCACTTCTGTCTACTTTTCATACACTTCGGATAGACTTCTCTTGCCTACCCTCACGCAAGCATTAGAAAACCTGCTATTACCCAGTCTCATCCACTTCTTTCCGGGATATATACTAAGCCTGGGGTTCGTCAGCGCTTCCCTTTGCTATCATACAAGCTCCGATGACTCTATTACTCCCTTAGTGTGACCCTTACTAGGTGATATCAGACCAAGGTTTCTATCAGCAGTCCCGTCACTATCATTCATACAGTTTTCCGAAAAAGACCTAATTAGCGCTTCCAGTTCCACTCGAACCATGCACTAACCTTTCCTCCCTACAAATGACCTCTGAACGCGATGGATTCTACTCACCATCCGTTATACAATTCCCCGGGGATTTCAGACAACACTCAACAATCACACACAATTGGTTAATAAAACATATAATATTTAGCAGCAATATATATAAATCATTTAAAACAATTTTGAAATCGATTTCTTTTGCAATAAAATATTAAGTAACACAATCAATAAAAAAAAAACAATTTTAGCAGCACATTTAATTTTCACGGTTTTATTTCCTAACTATCTTATCTACCTATCTTGCTAGTCCTAACCATTCCTCTGCTTACCAGAAATTACTGATAGAGCGCGCGGGTCACCCGGCTCACTAGATTACCAAATTTTCCACGCACTGGGCCCTGGCGTGCATACGATGACAGTGTTTCGCAATGAACCGGGTGAAACCTCTGCCACGCTCTATGAGTAATCGAGTGGGTGACTCTTACACCACTTACTATTCATGTACCTGACTTACCACAGGCACATTACTCCTGACGGATCAGGAGCTAGCAGTGGACAGGTGATAAGGGTTTTCCTAAAAGGGAGAAAATGCTTTTCACATTTAGTACTTTTAATATCACTTTAATGTATAATGACCACAGACACCTTGATGGTTTTAAAGGGTTTATATAGTATAAGTTTAGGACGAAAATGCCATTACAAGTAGGCAAATGCAAAGTAGTACATCAATGATTATTATCAGAACAAGGATATAGCTATGGATGAGAGTGAGTATCATAGAGTAAAAGGGGACACTATAGGGCATGAATCACAATAAACATATTAACTAATATGGTTTAAACTAGGGCAAGGACGTGAGAAAAGACCTAATGTGTAGCTTAATACCTTTATACTAATTCCTAAACCTTATGCTATCTTTACTAACTTCACGGCAACCATACTAAGGGAAAGGGAATAAGTGGAACAATCTAGGTAAACAGTCGGGTTCAACAATGTCCTAAAGGAAGGGTAAGAAGTGGAACATTTACTAATAATCAATTGCATGAAATTACATTCAAAAGAGACATGGAGAATATTGCAGGCAAGATTGCTTTAATCAGAGGAGGAAAAGTTGAGGGTTATAGTATAGACAGACACCTATACCAATATTTACCTAGGTGTGAATGAGGACTAACCCTGGCCACGGGCCAGTTGGGTAAGAACGGGACAAGGACCCTCAAGGATTCAGGAAATACCAGAAGGTGAGCAGGTACAGCTCATGGACAGTCAGGACAGGATACCCCTCAGGTCTGGGTCAGGACTGGGTTCACCAAGGCACGACCAACCCCTCACAGGTTCGGATGCAACGCCAGCGTTACCCCCTCGTCTGCACGGAATCCGCCAATAACCCCGATTGGGTTTTCGAATCTCCCAGCAAAGTGCTTTGTTTAGCACTTAGGACTAATTTCCACCCCTTGGAGTTTGTGGAAAGTTTCAGGCAGAATGCTCCGCAGCACTCTGTATCTGGCACCTATAGAGTTCGTAGGGTCAGTGACAGGTCTGCTACTCGGACAAGTCGGACAATTTCTCTAAGCTAACCTAGGCTATTTATACAATTTTAGGTCCCCAAGACCACCCATAAATGTTGCAAAATGACAAAGCCCCATCTTCTGATTGGTCAAGGGAGGTGGTTAGATCATAGGTACCACCTATACTTCACGTGACATTACCCTCCCCCTAACACCTGGGTTCCCAGGCCTACGTGTGGGAAAGTACAATAGTGAAGAAAAGGTTTGCAACATTGTTGCACATTCAGAATAAAAATAGCAGGTCTTCAAGGGCGAAGGTGCGTCAGGAAAGGACAGTCCCCTTTTCAATGGCCAACTGGCCAGGTTCCATTGCTGCACGTCCCAGATCTTAGGTCATGTGATGAGGGATACGTCAGCTTCAATATGGTCCTGGTCACTAAGTCCAGGCCCTCATTTACGCGGTACATGAAAAGTAAGCGAAAACAAATTAATAACACAGAATAAAATGAATACACTGTACACCATGACCAACTACTCTTAATCCCTTATTTTATAATACTTATTGCATTAAGAGTTAGTGCAGAAAAGATGCATATACAAAAGCGGCTTAAGATAGCATGAAGCATGATTAGTGACAAGCGGCCATTTTAACACCACTGCGCATGAGCGAACTTTTCCCTCCAGATTGCGAGTGCGTCACATCACATGGGTATGACCGACGCATGCGCAGACTGGATTTCTGTAAAGCGGCCATTTTATTAATGTGCAAGCGTGATTACGATGAAAAACACATAGGCAAGCCTCCTAGGGATACCCGTGTGTTGGGGAAATACAAATAAAATGACAAACAATCGGAGTTAGTATGGTTACGATTTAGGCGAGGTTCATGAAAGAGAGCAAGTCGCGTTACGTGCGAATCCTTGCTCCATCACCAGAACTCCTTGTTTCGCTGCAAAGGCCATAAACCCTCCGTTGTAACAAAGCTGTTCATGATCAAGTAACGGATTCATGAGGTGATTGTAATTCGGTTCAGGAGGTACCAAATTGCAGAGACATAAATCCAGGGCCCATGTGAAATCACAGCTCAGGCAATGAAATACAGGCTGCACACAGGTGAAATACGAATATCGAAATGATAATCGATATGAAGTATTCAAAGTTGAGAGTGGTAAGTTGCCGTAGTACAGAAGCATTCTCTGTCGAAATAGTTCTAAGTGGCCCGGCTCGTTTGCGAAGGCAGGAGGGACATCCATTTTGAATTTCCCAAGATGGTAAAGGAAACGGCGCAGCACCGCTGGTTGTATAGCAACTCCACAGAATTAGGTCGCCGGCTATGCAGTGGAGAGAAGCAGAATGACTTGATACATTTTGTAGGAGTCTAGTCACTTATATATTGCTTAGTGGTTATTAAAAAAGTAGCTTTTTTTGAACTGGAGGATGCGTTAAAAAATAAGGGAGTGATTTGAGGGAGTTGTAAAGCAAGGTCAATTTTTTTTTACATCAATGCTGTTTTCTGTGAATGTTAGCTTAGTGAAAGATATGTGTGTGAGCAGATGCAACGTTCAGTTTTAAATGTGACAATGGCGCTCTTGTTCATGTCTTCCAATTCAAGGTCGGTATTCGCTGCCAAATACAAAGATTAAGAAACGCATGCGTGGGGTACATAGTGTGCATTCTTAAAGGAAAGCAAATGAAGGGTTATTTTTACCGCGTTAGCATTGTCGTTTAAAAAGTTATAGTGATTTCTATTATATGTGAAGAAAGTGTTACTGATGAAGACTGAAAATAAATCCTTATAAATAATACGGACTGGTGTATTTTAGAAAAGGTGTGTAACATTACATGAATTGTGGAAAAAAAATAATGTAATTGAAAGTGTATGGTTTGAAAATGAAAAGTAGAGGTTTATAGTTCATGTTTTGAAAGCAGTTCTAGAGGGTCAGATGAAAGTGTATGGTTTGAAAATGAAAAGTAGAGGTTTATAGTTCACGTTTTGAAAGCAGTTCTAGAGGGTCAGATGCATGATAGATTTATAAAAAATAGAACATGTTTTTAAATAGTATTTTGGAAAAAATATGTGCCTTTATGTACTATTTACATTATCTGCCTGTTGCGTATTCTTTGAGTTTTAGTAATCCTGTGTGTTATAAGTTTTCTAGGGGCGGTTTGAGGCTCATGGTGGGTTTAGGCAGGGAGGGTAGGTTGGGGGTTTGTAATAGGGGGTTCGGCTGGGGTGGAGTGCGGAGTTTAGTGAAAAGTGAGGGGGGTGGGGAGTTACGGTGTTTGGTAATGGAGCAGAGTCAGAGGACGCCACATTTGTGTTATGGGGTGCCACGGAAATATGTATTTATTCTCAGAGGTTTATTATATTAAGGATATATATCAGCATGGTGGCTCTTGTCGTTTTGTGGTTCTGTGTATGTTTATAATGCTGGCCTTGTAGTTTTTGTTTATGGACCTTATTACGACACACAGGGGAGCTACGTTGCACAGTTGGAGATCAGAGACTTAGGAAATAAAACTTTATAATTGTAAGGACTGTAAGCGATAGAAATCGCCCGTTCTCGGTGTAAAAAATATCACCGCTATTGGTGGTATTTTCTACGGTGTTAGTACTCGAAGGAGAATAGTAACATATATGTGAAATAAAATTATGTAATAGGCTCAGCATTTCACATTATCTTGGAAAACAAAAGTTGCTTTTACATAGCAATAAGTCTCTTATAATTAAGGGACGGAGTGTATATAGTGCTATTTAGTACTCTGCTATGTGATTGATGTCGAATATTTCATAAGAGGAGGCTTTAAAAGTTTTACGATAAACTGGTTTTCTAGGGAAGTGGGTGGAGTGTTCCGTGTAAATTGCAGAATAGAAACTAGTAAGAACCAATTGGAAGTGTTGTTTTAAAGTCACATGACTGCACATGCGTGTCTCGACGCCTGTACGCGATAGGTGGGTGCGCGCACCAGGTCGCGCACTATACGAAAGCGGCGAGAAAATATCAGCTAATATGCTCTTGAAGCTTGTTTTGGTGGAAAGAGTTAGTTCTGAAAATAACTTTTTTTTTTTTTTTTTTTTTTTGGAAACAAGTGTTTTGATGCTTTTGATTTCTTAAAGTTGCTACGACATTTTTCAGTATGTCATACTATCCAAATAAAGTGAAGAAATTTAACTTTTCTTGGAGCATTTATGACTCTCAATTATTTGTTTAATTAGAGTAAAGCGTTGCTCTCCGTATACAAGAAGTTCTCCACAGTTTGTGCATTTCATGTGCACGTTCGCCAGATATGGTCTCAAGTCCATCTCAGCACTCGATGGAGATACAGGTCGTCCACCGGAAGATGTGTTGATTACTTCTGATGGTAATAGCGTGGCCTCCGTTTTTCTTGTCAAAGGTGGTCGCTCATTTTCATCAGATTCGGAAGATGAATGCGGAACGGTAGCCATTGTACCGAAGTCTTCGGGAAGATGTTCAACGTTGTTGTCTCTTGAGAGTAGAAAAGAAAGTGATGGAAGTGGGTGGAGTGCTGCGCGTAAATTCCAGAATAGAAACTACCAAGAACCAATTAGAAGTGTTGTTTAGAAGTCACATGACTTCACATGCAAGTGTCAGGTCCAGTACGCGATAGGAGGGTGCGCGCACCCGGTCTCGCACTAAAATAAAGCGGCGAAAAAATATCTTATAATATGCTCTTGGAGCACGTTTTGGTAGAAAGAGTTAGTTCTGAAAAGAACTTTTTTTTTTTTTTTTTTGGGAAAGAAGTTTTATGATGCTTTCGATTTCTTAAAGTTGCTACTACATTTTTTAGTATGTAATAGTTTGAAAATGAAGTGAAGAAATTTATCTTTTCTTGGGGCATTTGTGACTGTCAATTTTGAGTTTAATAAGAACGAGGCTCTGCTCTCCATACAAAAGAATTTCTCCACACTTGTTGCATTTCATATGCACCTTCGCAAGATATAGTCTCAAGTCCATCTCAGCACTCGATGGAGATACAGGTCGTCCACCAGAAGATGTGCTGGCCACCTCTGATGGTAATAGCGTGGCCAGGGCTCTTGTCGATGCTTTTGCATAATGCTCAGGATGCCTTTGTTTAACATGCCGCTGCATGGTGTGTATAGAAAAGGAATATTTTTTACTTGGATTTCCCCTTGAGAGCTCCGAATTGCATATCGTGCAGGTTACTTTTGGCGCATTCACTTTCTTTTGATCTTCAGGATAAGTGAAAAAATGCCAAATGAAAGATTCCTTTTTTCTTCTTAACGGTGGTCGCTCATTTCATTCAGATTCGGAAGATGAATGCGGTAGGGCAGCCATTTCAGCAAAGTGTTCCGGAAGATGCTCGACGTTGTTGTCTCTTGAGAGTAGAAAAGATTGTGAGGAAAGTGGGTGGAGTGCTTCGTGTAAATTCCAGAACAGAAACTACTAATAACCAATTAGAAGTTTTGTTTTCAAGTCACATGACTTTACATGCGCTTCTCAGGACGTGTAGGCGGTGACACTATCTAGTTACGAACGTGATTACATACTTAGGAACTAGCATTCAAAAAAACTATGAAATTCACTGAAAAAACCATAGGTTTTACACACGTTATAGTTAGGAAGTAGCATTTGAAAAACCTTTGAAATTCACTGAAAAAACCATAGGTTTGACACCAGTTATAGTTAGCTGGAAATTTTACTGACATAAAACCAATGAAATTCCACGTTATAGTTAGTTGGACTCACTATAACTTGCGCATGTAATGCACTGCTGATGACATTACATATTACATCACTCATGACATGGTCAGTGACATCACTTATGACACCATCCAGTGAATGTGTGTCTTTCTAAAAAATAAATATGTTTTATATATGTATATGTAAAGGTCGAGGGAAGAATAAATGTTTAAATTATTGTCTTAATGAATGTTTTTTTCAAAAAGAAATGATTGGATAACTGGCTTATTAAGTGTACCTTAGTGAATACATATATTAGCGAGTAATGTTTAAATATTTAAATATATGTATCAGTGTTTCACTTTGTGAATAACTGACTGCATGGATTGATGAGTACCTACATGTGTAGGTATTTGGGTTCTTAGATGTTTTTTTAGTGTCAGTATGAGTGTTTCTATGGTTTTATGGGGGTATTACTAATCACATAGATGCATGAATGACTAACTCTCTCTTTGTATGTGTTTAGAAGACACCATATGTGCAGGACTGTATGGGTGGTTGAGTGTGTATAGTTTTATATGCAAATAAATGGATGTTCAATAGTTTATTTGCATGTGTGAGTATGTGTGTGAGTAACTTTTGGATGATTGTCGGTGTGTAACAGGATGTATAGGTGTATCACTACATATGATGAGTGAGTATATGTATGAGTGACTATACAGAACTGTTGGTGAATGAGAGAATGTGTATATAGATGGTGGAATTATTGAATTGGTTGTTGTAACTGGTATGGGTATCTCCATTTTTTTGAAAATGTTAATTTCTATTTTCCAATATGTGTTTTAAGGGTTACATTACACTTAAAGGAGGTCTGTCATCAGTGATGTCATAAGTGATGTCACTGACCATGTCATGAGTGATGTAATATGTAATGTCATCAGCAGTGCATTACACTCGCAAGTTATAGTGAGTCCAACTAACTATAACGTGGAATTTCATTGGTTTTATGTCAGTAAAATTTCCAGCTAACTATAACTGGTGTCAAACCTATGGTTTTTTCAGTGAATTTCATAGGTTTTTCAAATGCTACTTCCTAACTATAACGTGTGTAAAACCTATGGTTTTTTCAGTGATTATATATATATATATATATATTACCTACTGGCGGTCACCAGTAGGTATATATAGTTAGGATTTTTTCTCTATGTAACTTTTGAAAATTCTATGTCTAATAACTTTGGCGTTTGTGGACGGAATCGGCTGAAATTTTCAGGAAAATGGCACATTTTGTTTCTGATCAGCCCCTGAAAATTTGGGGGGGGGTTGTCAAGGGGGGGCTGAGAAAAAAGGGGGGTCCCAAAACACGTTTTTCCCATTCATTTTTCCATAGGGCGTTTGGCCTCACTTTTAGCTCGAACGGCTGAATGGATTTGTACGAAACTTGGCAAAATTGTAGGGACTGTTAGCCCGATGTGCATTTGCTGGGTCTCAATATATGTGCTCCAGTGGATTTTGAGAAATTAACGTTTTAAAAAACAGATATATCTGTGACAGAGTCCCGGATAGCTCTCCAGTTCATGTACTTTTCGCGTAACGGAGCTTTGCGAAGCAAAGCTGATTGGCTCTCCGGTGTCGTTTTTTTTCATGGGGTGCGCTCAGTACGCGTACCGGAAAGCGGTCTGGGGAGCGTACTATAAGGAAACAAGAATGATTGACTTTTAACTTGTTGTATGTTTATTGATTGTTCGTTTTGTTGGGTTTTTTTGTTTATTTTTATTTATGTAGCAACATGTAGGTACCAATGCAGAGTCTAAAAATCAATAAACGCCATTTCCTTTGTAGATATCTTGCATGTTGTTACAGAAGTTATTGTGGTATATGGAATTCATACCATAGTCTGTCAGGAAAGCCGAAACAACATGGAGGCAGGAGATGATAAAGAGATGTTAAATACACATTGGAGATAATATAGTGGAAGAAAGGTAGTAACTATGAGCAAACTTAGTATGTAACACAAAAAAGTTGCACAGTATATTTAAAGTCTGATTTCATGTTATAATCAATTTGCTACTAGTTTACAATATACATATAAAAATGAATAATGTGTCAAACAATTTTAGAATTATGAAATAAAAATTTATTATTCTGATTCTTTCTCAAAATTTAAAAGAAATTCTAAAAAATCATTATCATTTTTTTTTCATTTTCCAGTAGAAAATCTACTGCTTCCACACATTGCAGAAGTTCATTGTTCAGTGAATCGTCATAGAATTGATTGTCAATTTCCGACTCGTTTTTTGTTCCTGCTTCAATTTTCAAGTTATTTTCCTGTTGTCCTTCCATTTTGTATGCTGAAAAAATAATTTTTTGAAAATATATCAGTACAGATAGGGCACTGTTGGGTTTCAGTACAGACAGGCAGTTTGGTTATTTAAACAGTGATTTTTTTCGTTGGGCACTGCATGGTATCAAACTGGAAGTAGAAATATGAAGAAAATTATCAAATAAACTCTTAGTCAATTCTGAATTATACATGACAAGTCTAACTCCATCTATAACTAAAACAGAGAAGTCTATTTTATTCTATAAGTATTATAGAGTGATAGAACATAACTATCAGAAAATGTTTTCCTAATTAGCTTACAGTACAGAACATACTTCAGTCTTTTAAATAATAGGTTACCTTTTAAATACAACTTGAAGTTATCAGTTGAAATTTAGTGGATATGCACTTCAAGAAGTAGTAGTCAAAATGGCTGTGTTTCTCTCTCTTTCTTTATATATATTCAGGTTTATAACCAATCAAATGTCATGATATAATAGTAGAAATGGAAAGTAATATTTTAATTGGTGGTCAATTCCAACACTTCCGATATGTTTTGTGAAGTAATTTACCTCTGGGATTTTAGAGAGTTCTACATGCTAAATGGCTATATGGTATTCCAACTTAATTTGTGAAAATGGTAGGGATTGGTATGTAGTATGAGCTAATGTTTAATTGGTAAAAGTGTCTCCAGTGGTCTTCCTGTAAATTACTTTCCCACCTTTTGTGAGCGAGTCCTTGTCAGTGCGTGTCCCGGTACGCGAACCTGCAGCGTTACGGGAGTCCTCCATTTTGTGTTTCGGTAGAATTGAGATACAAGATGGAGGATAAATAATGTTCAGAATGGGTAGAAGGGGGTACTTTAGACGTATCCTGACCCCTAAGTTTTCTGAGGGTGGCTGAGGAGGCTCATATATGTCGAGAAAATAAATTTAATTTTTCACGTGGTTAGATGCCGGTACGCAAACTGGGTAGTGAACCGGAAAGCGAACATAAGTGAAAATTAGTGAAAAAAGGTACATTCGAAATTTCAAAAGAGTAAATAAAGTTAAGGTAGCTCTGAAAAGAGCTTTTGGGTTCTGTGTAAGTTCTAGATACTTATAAGTAGGAACCAATACACATTCTTAAATTTAGTATGAAAACTCTGTTCCCCTCATCTGAGAAATGCACGCCATCTCCTCTGTAGATATCTTGCATATAGTAACGCAAGTTATAGTTGTAGATGCAGCCCATTCCATGGTCTCTCATGTAAGCTGAAACAGACTTATTTACATGCTTCCTCGATTTCTCAATTTGTGGACAAAATTGATTGGACCACCTCCATTTTTGTCTTTGGCATAAAATGGAATATACCAAGGCAGTTTGAGGAAAAAGTGTCATCAATTGCTCAATGGTATCTTTTAGGAGCATTTCCAGACCTACCCCAGTCAAAGTGCCCAAATCGTTTCCTCCACAGTGCACTATTATGAGGTCAGGGTTTGGCAAATGTAAAAAGGTTTTCACCAATGGTATCAATTGGTGACATTTCAATCCTCTTCGGCCAATCCATTTGATTTCCACATTTTGTAAATTGAGGTTGTGTAAATTTCTGTTATCAGCATACCTGTGAGCCCAGTGGATGTAGCTATGTCCAAGAATCCAGACTAAAAACATGTCTAGAGGAGTTTTTGCTGCAGTCAGATGAAGTGTGGGAATGAAATGGTAGTTGAAATAGTGAAGTTTGTAATGAAAAAAAACTGTGGAGTTTAAGTGCAAATGATTCATTAGCAGTGATTGGTGTATTTCCATTGCTGAAAACAGAAAGTTAGGGTGCATGGATGTGTTCTTTGAAAGATGTAATTTGAATGGTTAATAAAAAATGATGTTATGAAAGGATGCAGTGGATTAGCAGGTGTACTGAGAGTTCAGAGTTCATTTGAAACATTGTTGTGTGAACTTGTAAACATGAGAGGTCTGGCAGGCGGTAGTTGCTATGGAAAAAGGTCAGAAAGGGCAGAGGGGGGAAGGGTGTTGATTTGAAAATAGTGAGGGAAGAGTTTTGATTGGCTGACATGAGAGATATGTGTGATGAATATCAGCGTTTCAGCTCCTTTGTTGGTTCCAGCCTCTGGAGTGCATACCTTTAATTCTGCTAAAGAATAATTGGTGTGTTTCTGAGACTGTTTTGAAATTCAAAAAGAATTTGTAAAGGTGAGTTATCATTTCTATATTTTAGATAAAGACTAGTATGCTTTTTTGAGTAAATAAGAAAGTCAGCTGTGTATTTAAAATGATGTTTTGCGTCAAGTATTTGCATTATGCTTTCAAAGGCGATTTTGCATTCTTTTCCCAATTGTAATTGTAGTTAATGTAAAGTATTAGTACTGATAAGGTGTGTATGTACATAGGAGCTGTGCTGTGTTTTTTGAAATTATGATCAGAAAATAGTTTTTAAGGAAAAGGCAAGCTTTAAAAAAATATGAGAATTTATTTACTTGTGATGTGATTCCTGCAATGCGTCGCTTTTGCAGAACAGATGCATGATGCATCTGTGATATTGCCCCATGCTGTTCTACAGTGTATATGTAAAAAATGATGCATAAGTGTTCCACGGGCATTGTAAATACTCTCCTATGTGTCCTTAGCCATTTCAAGTCACTCCCCCTGGTTCAAGGGCCTTGTAAATACGTCCCCATGTGTGTCTGGTCATTTGTAGTCACTTTCCCCGTGGTGCAAGGCCCTTGTAAATACGCCCTGATGTGTGCTTGAAAAATTTTGTTTTTGATTGTTTGAGTTACATAGCCATGTAAAACGTTATTGAAAAAAAGGTGCAAGTACCTTAAAAAAACGTTTTCATGTGTATTAGGGCATTTTAAGTCAGTTCCCCATGAATGTAGGTGTATAATTGTTTTACATAAAAGGTTTAAAAACTTTTTTTGAAATTAAATGCATGCACCCTTTGGGCCCAATGTAGGTGGCCGTTTCAGGCCATTTACCGACCGGTTACGGCCGATTTTGGCCGTTTCCGACCGGTAAAGGGCCAATCGGTATGTAGGGGCCTAAATCCAAGGTCACATGTAGGTAAATCTACATTTACAGAATTGGTAAAATTACCGATTCGGTAAAATACCGAATCGGTAATTTTACCGATTCTGTAAATTCCATATGTAGGTGGGACTCTTCTGAGTCCCAAAGGCTTTAACGAATCGGTATTTTACCATGAAATCCAACTTCATGGTAAAATACCGATTCCGGTGTGCATGCACATGTGTGCATGCACACGTATGTCATGTGACAGGCAGGTATGCCTGCCACATTGCACCTGTGCCTGTTTTGGGCGTGCCAGAGGGTGTCAAAGTGACACCCCCTGCACCCTTGTGAATTCTTTAATTACCGATTCGGTAAATACCGAATTGGCAATGCCTAATCATTCCTATGGGCTTCAAAGCCCATAGGAATGAATGGGCATTATTGATTCGGTATTTACCGAATCGGTAATTAAAGAATTGTTAAGGATTCGGTAACGAATCCAGATGTTGAGACCTACATACCATTTACCGATTTTGAAATACCGAATCGGTACAATTCGGTATTTTAAAATCGGTAAATGTTTTTTACCTACATCTGGCCCTAGAATCGGTATTTTACCATCAAATTGGTTTTGATGGTAAAATACCGATTCGTAAAGGCTCCTGCCACTCTGAAGAGTCCCACCTACATATGGGTGGCTTCCAATCGGTATATTTACCGATGTTTTATTTTACCGAATCGGTAAAATTACCGATTCGGTAATATATTGCCCCTTACATGACAAATTTTGTAA
Source organism: Lissotriton vulgaris (assembly GCF_964263255.1). NCBI lineage: Eukaryota > Metazoa > Chordata > Amphibia > Caudata > Salamandridae > Lissotriton > Lissotriton vulgaris. The sequence goes on from NW_028254068.1 coordinate 57,412, forward strand.
ACTGGTCGTAACGGCCGAAAATACAGTTTTTCGGCCGTTACCGACCGACCTACATCTGGCCCTTAAAGTCTTAGGGACAGATTTATGATGGTTGTGCGCCTCTTTTGTGCTGCTGTTACGTCACTTTTATAATACAGGAGAGAATTACAAGATGCACCATGTTGCAAAACAGCAGCCGCGGGTCGTGGAGGGAGTTACAGTGGGGCAGGCAGGCGGGGAGGGAGAGGGGCAGGGTGGAGGGACGTAAATACTGGCATATGGATTATTGCAGGTAAGTACACAATTTAATGTGCGTAAAGTTTCATGTGGGCTTTTTGTTGCAGGGTGGGCAATCATTTGCATGAAAGCCCTGTAATACTATCACTATCACAGTAAAATTAAAAATATTTTATTGAATCATCTTTATAGCAGTGCTGAATCAAATTCTTACTGTTATTGATTTACTGTTTGGTAATAGTGGTTAATAGCATTTTTTACTATATTTCACCACAGATTCAAATGCAGATTATTTAGAAATTAGACAATGCCGTCTAAGGATAGAATCCGAAAGGCTACGAAACGTCAAAGACAGCAGATTAGTAAATGCTTGCAGGAGTCCTCTACATTAAAATCACCTCAACGCACGAAGAAAGCTCCGGGTAAGAGAACAAAATAATTTCTTAGAAACATTTGTAGAAACAAAAGTATAACTACAGAACAAGTTTTAGTGCCGAAAAAGAGAGCCAATTTAAATGGAAAGGAAAGGCCTGTCAAAAAAGTTTCTGCTACAGCAGGAGATAACTCTGTGCATGGCAGTAGAAGGGAAAATGCATTCAGGGACATTCGTAGGCGAATGTTCCGCAACAGGGTAATTGTCAATTTGCTAAAACAATTTAAGAAAGGCCAACAGAAAGTGGCATTTTATAAGAAAAAGAAAAATGTAGAGAAAATTATTGATCAGGCTTTCGAAATTAAGCGAAAGTTATTTATTTTGGTAATCAATAGAATTAGGAAACTAAACAAGGTAATCTATGTTTTCAAATCAAATAGTAGATGGAAGAGAAGTTAATCGAAGTAATTTTTGTGAAGTTTTCTCAGGAGAATGGATGCATAGTTCAAATAGTGAGGCATTTTTTAATGAGGAGAGTTATTTTCAGGACAATGATTTGGTACATGCAGTTGACACCAGTGGTCGAGCTTATGAGGTAAAAGATGGTCAACCGGTTGAAAAAGAAATACTTGTGTCTGCAGATGCAGAAGAGGTGTTAAGTGATGAGGTTAAGGGACCAGTGTACACCTGCAAGTGTAGTTCTATTTGCAGTGTGCGACAGGTTTCCATCAATTTGCTTTGTGATTTTATACGGACGTTTAATAAGAAAAGTTTTAAACAAAAAATTAAGTTGTTGCAAGAATTAGATCCTTGCAGAGTGAGACAAGTGACAGGTTTGCATGGTCATTCACTGGCTTGTCTTTTCAGGAGAGTATGCCAGAGTGTTTTTCATCATTTCAGGATGCTAGCAGTGCATCATAATAAGGTGAGGAAATTAGTGAGAATGTTGTATTATGCTAAGAGTCCAACAATTATGCTTAAACAATTAAGCAGTGCTCTTTTGCATGGTTCTGAAGTAGATGTGAAGAATATTTGTCAAGAAATTGAGTTCTGTTACTTTGCTGGTAAAGAGAATAATGTTGATATTGAACCACTAGAAGAAGGTAATGTGGAAGACAGTGTACAGATTTTCAGTACACATAAGTTTCACAAGGAAATTTCCACGTTTATGGTGAAAACATGTGAGAGGCCTAATTTCACTTGTGTGTGTTGTCGAAGGACTTATTATAAGAATCAGACTAAGTTAGTGGATTTATTTGCAAAAAGTGATATGGAAAACAATAGTGAATGGAAGGATTTTGTCACATACTTGATGGTAGAAAGTTGTTTTGATTTGGGAGCGGACCAACATATGTGTACTTATTGCTATAACAAATTAAACCAAAAACAGATGCCCGCTAGAGCGGTTTATAATAATCTGGAATTAGTTGACATTCCTTCTGAATTGAAGGATTTAAATACTTATGAATCTATTTTGATTCAAAGTGTCCTTCCCTTTCAGGCTATTGTACGAATGGAGCCAAAGACAGGGACGTTGCCTCCATCAGATTTACAGAGAGGATTAAAGGGAAGCGTTGTTTATTTGCCTTTGGATTTGAAGAAAAACATTAATACAATTGGAGTAGAGAAAGTGGAAGAGGAACCTCTGGTTATCATAGTTAATGGTGTTTCGACAAAGAGTAAGAAAATCTGGCAAGATTTAGTGGATGTTAGGAAAGTTAAAAAGGCAACATTGTATTTGATAAAAAATAATGAGTACTACAAGAATGTATGTGTTGCAGAAGAGGAAGTAAGTGAAGAAGAGGACAGCGATTTGTGTCCTGGACAAATTGAGAAAGTAGAAGCCTCTAAAAAGGAAGAAATATATGAACATTATAGTGTTCATCCTTTGCATTCCAAGGAAGTCATGGGGAATGCTATTGAGTTGTTTCAAACGAAACAAGCCAAAGGGAGTCCCATTAGTGTTTGGGAGGAAAGTTAGGAAGCTCAATGTTTCCCACAGTTATTTCCCACAGGTCGAGGAGGACGATATGATGAGCGACCTGTTCAAATTCCTGCTTCAGAATACCGGACTTTACGATTGTATGCAGAAGATTCTAGGTTTCGTCAATGCATTCCCTATTTATTTCATCTAATGTTTGAAAGTGATCTCTCTGGGTTGTCTTATGCAGTGAACCACATCTTGAAAAGTGGAGTACAACTGCGAAATATCTCGGCAAGGGACTTTATGGATAAAGTCAATGTGCAAGACAGTATTTTGGATTCTCACCTGATTAATCTGATGGCATGTCAGCGTGGTACTACTGAGTACTGGTACCGTCGTCATGGTGACTTAAAATGTATGCTGAGGAACTTAGGAACTCCCACATGGTTCCTCACTCTCAGCTGTGCTGAGTATGGCTGGGAAGACTTACTTGAATTTCTACAAGAGGTAAATGGAAACATTGAAAATATTGAATTCAAGACACCCGGAGAACTGTGCTCTTTGGATCCTGTGAATGTATGCAGATACTTCAATCATAGATTTGAAGCTATGATGTCTTTCATCACGAACAAGAAAAATCCACCTCTTGGAGAGGTGTTGGATTTCTTCTGGAGAAAGGAGTATCAAGCAAGAGGTGCTCCTCATATACATATGCTGCTATGGATCAAAGATGCACCCAAATTTGGAACAGATCCGGATGACTTAGTTATGAGTTTCATAGAACAGTATGCTACATGTGCTGTTCCAAAGACACATGAAGACAAAAGTCTAAGAGAACAAATTTTACGGTTTCAAAGCCATCGTTGTGGAAAGTACTGTCGTCATAAATTCAGAAATAAGGACAAGTACTACACCAAATGTCGTTTTGCATTTCCACGGTCGGTGATATCAAAAGGAAGAGTGAACAATTTGATGTCTTCGCTGCGACATAATGTGACGAGGAAATCACCCAAAAACACATACAATTTGAAAAGAAACGAAGAGTCCAAGTACATCAACGACTACAACCCAGCGATTTTGTCAATGTGGAATGCTAACATGGATATACAGTTTGTGGCTGACAACTGTATGGCTGTGGCTCGGTATGTGACGTCTTACATCACCAAAAAAGAAAAGACAGAACTGAAGGATATGTGGGAGGATATTTCCCATGAAAAGAGTCTCAGTAAGAAGTTGTACAGTTTCAGTCTGAAGATGTTGTCGCATCGAGAAATCGGAGCTTACGAATGTTCTGACCGGTTATCTTCAGCAAGTCTCTATGCCAAATCTAGGAGTATCATTTGGGCGAGTCTTGGTCTTGCTGCAACGCGTAATCGAGTTCTGAAACCTGTACGGGAAATTGAGTATTTGGCAGAGAAGGAACCAAACAGTACAGATATTTTGAAGACCAACATGTTGGATACATATTATCCAAATAGAAGCAGTCACCTGGAGAATGTTTGTCTGTATGAGGTTCTACAAAATTACGTTTTTAAGAGGAACATCAAAGAAGATATTGATAAAGGAGTGTATACTGTAATTGGAAGTGAGGGATGTCTGGTCAAGCAAAGAAAATGTCAATTGGTTAATCATCGAAAATTGGATTGCGAATCTCCAGAAAGAAAAGAGTTTTTCTATTTAGCTCTTTTGCAACTTTTCAAGCCTTGGCGTGCAGAAGAGGAACTGCTTGGGGATTTCCTCTGTTAGGAAGACTCTTTCAATGCAGCCAAGGAGTCCATAGAATGTCCTGTTTTTCCAAAATATCTAGAAATGTTGAATGCAGAAATCGAGCAGGAAGCAACAATTGCAACTGAGATTGCTAGAGACAGTTCTCAGGACAGTCAGAGTTCTGTTTCATTGAGTCAGGATCCACTAGGAGGACCAGTTATCGAAAATGAAGCTGCCACTGCCATGATTGAAGTGGAAAGAGCCATGGCACATGCTCAGGAGGATGTGGTTAACTTAGAAGATTTGGAAAGACAACTCAACGTTGAGCAGAGGAAAATATATGACGAAGTTACCAACCAAATTGAGCATGGATTAAGTCATGAGAAGAAAAAGTGCTCATGCACGTCGTTGAAGCCTGTCCGACTATACGTGAGTGGAGAAGCAGGAACTGGAAAAAGTTTCCTCATT